>NW_026899360.1:600000-825838 GCF_033153095.1 Gastrolobium bilobum
CACAAGGAAGCTGGAACTGCATCAACCTCATAACTTGTCTTTAGCTCCATATAAAATCTCTTTCCATCATTAGTCGTATCACAGCAATCCATCTCAGCACCCATCAAGATACGGTGAGCCCCTAATTTTGTCTTAATCACAGAACAGAATTCAACATTGGCATCAACATGATGTATCCCCTCTCCATCTGCTCTTCTAGGATCTTCAGTGGCAAGGCTCTCAAAACAATATCCGTAATAACATCTAATTGCAAAACACATAAGTTTTAAAGCTTATCCAATAAAAAAAAAAAAATTAAAAATGAACGCTAAAACTGGGAAGAAATTCACTAATCACTAATCACTATATAGATTTAGATGGCTAAGCATAATAAATTAAAGAGACAGGTAAGCCCTGCACCTCCTGCGATCTAAATCACTTTGTGGTCTTTCTGGTAGCTTATGCACATCTAGATAGACAACACCATTCCTTTTGTGAACCCCCATTTCCCAAGGCTCATGACGGATATAAGCTGTAGCCAGTATCTGCAAAGACAGGAGTATTTAGCTCATATCATATGCTCATCATTTACTCACAGCTGATTTAATAACTCACAAGATTATCACTACTTAGCTCAGAAATTTCTAACAAAATTATATGATAAGACTCTGGCCAAGAGCAAACATAATTCGAAATGAATAATCCATTACCTTATTAAGATTGTTACGGAATGTCTGCAAAGGATAAAAAAGAGGATTAATGTATGACCTTCAGAAATTAACTCAGCAACATATTAAAATATTATGAAAAATTAAATCTTGATATACACCATACCACAAAATGAATGTTTTGAAGTGGGATATTTTTGTCCCTAATGCAAGCAAGGAGATCACCAAAACCTTCTGAGCCTAAGTCTGCTTTGGCAATTAACAGCAGAAGAAGAAGGATTACTAACATAAATAGCAGCACCATACATCACCTCTCATGTATAAATCTTTCAAGTGTCATTTTGAAATCTAACTTTTAAATTCGCAAAGCAGCAGGTAAATTATAGATAAATCACCACCTTTTTTGGCAATGAATGTATCATAACCTTCATTCAAATCAGCTCCAACATCTTCAGTGACATGGCGCTTAAAAAGTCTCTAAATAAACAGGAAAAAGGAAATGCTTAAATGAGCATAATATCATCACAATGCAAAGAGAACCAAATGAAAAGAAAATCAAATAATAGACGAGCCCCAAATACTCTTACCAAGCTACGATCATCGAAACATACTTCTCCGCCTTCTACACGACTGTAGCAGGCAACTTCACAAGGCTATCAAAATAATCAAGAAAACATAATCAGAACAAATACATCCAGAAAGGCAATTTAATAAGATTATATCAAACCAACGAGTTGAGAAATCATGACACAGGAAAAAGACACCAGCTTCAATATTTAAATCAAGCAGAATCAAGGCTCAGAGCTGTATTATGATCTTTTCTATTACCATACAAACCATTCCTTTTCCTTTTCTCTCTAGTTTCATCATAATGAGAAAAGCTAAAAATTGAAATATAAAAAACACTATCTCCATAACAATTTCTTGAAATCTTGAAGCAAATTGACCATTAAATTGCTTGATGCAGCAGCAGTAAAATATAGGAAAATGGCATTACCCTACCTCCTGAAAAGCAATGCACTTTCTAGACAGAGTTTCTTCACTCTTTGAAAGCTTCATATCAGAGACAAACCGTTCATCGTGATGGCGGCCATTCGGAAACCTGTTTCCATACCCAAAATTCTGCCTCTGAGGATAAGGTCCAGGACGAGGAAGAAGGCCAGCTCCTCTATCATTTTGAAACCCAGGCTGCCAACGACCACGGCCAAACCCCCCTCTACCCTGATTATTCGCATTGCGGATGGCAGGCAATACTGCCAGAGAAAACCACATCTTGCCATAAAACGAATTAAGAAAGAAAATCAACAATGTCATTTTCTTTAATTCATTAACATTTTCCAACAGCTGCAACAATTCAGAAGCACCATGGTAGGATAGAAATCCTAAAAATGCCTTGTAGATACAGCGATGTACCATTTCAGCACAAACCGGGAACATATGCTGTTAGGTTATCAGGCATAGTCTTTCACCTTCCTATCCTAAAAGTTCATTACGTAACAGGCTTTGTTCATATGTGAGCAACCACCACTAAACACACGCTATTTCTTTACTAACACTACATAATTACATAAACTTTCTTTTTCTGGCAAAGTTAATTGATGCATGAATGAAAATTGTCTAAGATAAACTTCAATGACGAAAAAAAAAAAAAAAAGAGATGAGAATTTTACCAGGAATAGGGTAAGGACTTTTAGCAAGGGTTTTACAGTAATCTTCATTATCAGAGCCAAATAGATCTTTGTCTTCATTATGAGAGGCATGGACCTTGTTGCTATCTACGACATCGCCATTCTCTTCGCCATCTTCGCCGCCGCTGCTGGCGGTTCCGGTGGCGGAGCTGGAGTCGGCGGCAGCATCAGTGGCGTTGGAGGAAGAGGCAGAAGAAGATGAGGAAGAGGAAGAAGAAGCAGAGGATGATGAAGATCGGGAAGAAGAGTGCGTCCCATCTTGTTCGTTGTCGGAATCTTCGCCGAATAGGTCCTTCTCCGAGAAATCCATTAACTATGGCTTCTCACTTCCTTCTCTCTCATTTTTGCTTTTTCTTTTTAATATTCTCTATTTCTAATTTCTTCTCTCTCTTTTTCATTGGGCCAGAACCGAGGGATCCAGCCCATAGATTTGCCTCCTTTGCTTCGACCCCTTGAATTCCCAATATGCTTGCGCACTAGTACATAAGTATTCAACGCATGCCTGTTTGGATCCTCTTATTTTTAAGCTAGAAGCTACTTATAAGCTAAAGCTAAAAAAAAGAGCTTAAAAAAAGAAGCTAAAAGCTGTTTGGAAATTACATAAAAATTTTAGCTTAAAAATTAGTTAAAAGCACATATTTCAAGAAAATTATTTCTCTCTCTATCTTTATCACTCTTCATTTTAAAAAAAAGCACACAATTCAAGAAAAACAGATAAGAGCTTAAAAAAAAGCTCCTCCTAGGAGCTTTTAATTTTCAACTTTTTTCTTCATTATAAAAAAAGAGCTTTTCGTTATAAGAGCTTTTTTCAAAATCTGTTTGGCCTAGCTTATGCTTATAAGTAGCTTCTAGCTTAAAAATAAGAGGATCCAAACAGGCACTTAATTAAGTAGTTTTAACTTTTACGAGAAACTTCTAGATTTAAATATTTTAAAAAACAATTGTTGCTTTTAGTAATTGTTCTTTATTTAGATACGCTTTTTTACTTTATTTAAATATAAATCATTATATTTATTTTTCAATAAAAAAACTGTTGTAATTAACACTATTTATTTTTTAATACAATTCTCTCACTCAATTTAAATTATATTTTGAAGTTTTAAATAAAAAATATATTGACAGAAAATTATTTTCATTCTCTATCTTTTTTTATGTTTTCAAATTCATTATTTTAGTTAACTAAATTATTAAATTAAGACAATATTTCCTAAATGTTAACTGTGTACATCTTTTTAAAACTTAACTCTATCAGTGTCATCAACCTTATGTAACAAATATCATTGACGTAACTTAGAATTTAGGTAAAATTATTTCATTAACAATGTTAGTTGGAGCAGTTTTTAAAGAAATATATGATCAAGTAGTGTATCAATTGGCGATGGGATTGCTTTATATAATCTCGAATTCGAGTTCTGAGTATTAATAAAACAGTGGAGAAATTAAAAATATATATTAACTTAGTAACTTGGAGATTTTGTTTTGATAGATAAAAAGTTAAAAGAGGAATTTAATAAAAAAAAATTGAGTATAAAAATATGTTTTTAATCAATCATATTCATATAATATTAACAATATAGTTAATTATTAAATACTTTTCACTCGAGATAATTTTATAGTTGTTTTGATAATTTAAACAAAATTATTAAGATTTTATTTCACAATATTTTCACTTGCCTATATTTCTAAATAATATAATACAAATAGTAAGTTTTAATCTTTGATGGCATGATAAATTTGAGGGAACAATGACACTGTTCATTAAGTTTTTTACCCAAATGTCATACGAATAGTGTTATTTTCTAATAAGCCACGCGGACAAGTTCGCTACAGTGTCCAGCGAACGTGGTAGCTAATGATTTCATTACACGTGGCACATTTTTGCATGAAAAGTTGACTGTCACGTGTCCAAGTTCGCTACTATTGGGAGGGAACTTGGTAGCCAATAATTTCATAACACGTGGCACACTTTTGCAAGAAAAGCTGACTGGACAAAGTTCGCTACCAGGGGTAGCGAACTTGGTGCGCTACGTGGCACAATATCATTGCTCAATCAGAATTAATGTACCAATCACAATAAAAAAAGAAAACGAAGGAAAATGGCTATTTAATCATGAAAGTGTGCCACGTATCACGAAATCATTGGCTACCAAGTTCGCTACCAGTTGTAGCGAACTTGGACACGTGACAGTCAACTTTTCCTGCGAAAATGTGCCATGTGTAACGAAATCATTGGCTACCAAGTTTGCTGGGCACTGTAGAGAACTTGCCCGCGTGACATATTGGAAAATAACATTGTTCGTGTGGCATTTAGATAAAAAACTTAATGAACAGTGACATTTTGGTTACTGTTCCAAATTTGAGGACATAACTTGCAAGAGATGGGATAGTTCATTTATCTCACACATATCGCGAGGGAAATGTTTGCATATATTGGCTTGCAAACTATGGTGTGGAGCAAAACAGTAAGTAAACTTTATTTGGTTTGAGTTCCCCCCCTGCGTCTAGCACTTTTAATTCAAGCAGATTTGGCTGTGGTTAGTAGACCTAGGCGTCGTGTGGTGTCTAATGCAATTCTATAAAGGTTTGTTTGGTATGATGTATAAGGTTTGATAGTATAAGCTTATACTATATGTTAGAAATATATTGTAATTAGGGTTTTCTTATTTTGTATTAGGTCAGATTACATTAGGTTTGGGCTTAGCCCATTAGTTTGTTTATATATTGTACATCTCTCTCATTCGTTAATATACATAAATATTTCAAATGTTCCTTTCTTTTCTCTCGTTATTTAACATGGTATCAAGAGCCTAAGGAACTTTGAAATTTTTTCCAGTGAACCCAATGTTCATCGTCGTTTAAATTTTTTTTTTCGGAGTTGTCTCCTTGTCAGTTTTCGGACGCTTCTCTCTCTGCATACAGCTTCTGTCTCGTCCAAAACCACTGTCCGGTCACCTTTTTCGGCGATCCACATACCGCCGTGCTCGTCTCAGCCGCACGGTTCCAACGCCACCGATCCCGTTGGATTCCAAGGTCACACGTGCGCGTGACAGTTCGGCCACTCTCTTCACTCCGGTGGCGCGTGGAGGCTCCTCTCCGGACGTGGCTGGTTGCGATCTTCTCGTCTCCTTGCGTAGGTTCTGGATCTGGTCTTGTTTTGGTGTTTGAACCTCTTTTTGCATTGACGCACAGATCCCTCTAAGCCCTTTACGTTGCTCAGAATTCCCTCTAATTTTGGGATCTGCTACAGTTCCTACACTGGATTCCGTGATGTCTACCTTGCTTGGAATTCCCTCTAAGCCCTCTACGTCATCAGCACCTCCTATGATGCATATACCCCCAGCGGATTCTGTTGACTCTTCCGCTCTTGCTGCTCAAGGGTATGGTCGTGGACGTCGATTCTCTAAAGGAAAGCTCTTATGCACTCATTGTCATCAGACCAATCATACTGTTGACCGTTGTTGGAAGCTTCATGGCAGGCCACCTCCACCTTCTCGGAATGCTCATGTTGCTTAGGCTTTCTCTAGTACCTCTGCTCTAGAGTTACCTTCCAGTGCACAACCTCCAGCTACTCTTCTGAATGAATTTGCGACTTGATGGTCTGAGAAGCAAACATCAGATCCCACTGCATCCATTGTTCCCTCTGGTAATTCTTTTGCTGGCATCTCTCAGTTGCACTCTATAGGCCATTGGACTCTTGATTCCGAGGCTTCTGATCACATTTCTGGTAATAAGTCCTTATTTACTTCCCTTTGTACTACTGGTTCTTTTCCCACTATTACTATGGCCAATGGGTCTCTGGTCCAATCAAGGAGGATTGGCACAGTTCTTCTTTGACCCAATTTATCTCTGGATCATGTTCTACATGTGCCCGATTCTCCTTTTAACTTACTTTCTATTAGTAGTTTGACCAAATCCATTGACTGTGTTGTTTATTTTACTAAAACCTCTGTCATCTTTCAGGATCGGAGTTCGGGGAAGGAGATTACCAAAGGATGTGAGTCTCAGGGCCTCTATCAACTAGTTCCCTCTTCCTCAACCTGCTCCATTGTGGATTCTCCTCTTACCATCCATGCTCGTCTGGGCCATCTTAGTCTTGCAAAGCTTCAGAAGATGGTTCCCCATTTATCGTATCTTTCTACTTTAAATTGTGAGTCTTGTCAGTTTGGGAAACATACTCGTAGTACGTTTCTGAGTCATCTTAGTCGTCAAGCTGTTTCTCCTTTTTTCTGTGGTCCACTATGATGTTTGGGGACCAAGTCGTCATTATTCTACTTTGGGTTTTAAGTACTTTGTTACCTTTATTGATGATGTACTTGGTTATTTTTAATGAAAAAGCGGTCTGAGTTGTTTTCTATTTTTCAGTTATTTTATAATAAAATAAAAACTCAATTTAGTATTCCCATTCATACTTTTCGTAGTGATAATGCATGTGAATACTTATCTCATCAATTTCAACAATTCTTTTCATCTCATGGCATTCTTCATCAAACATCTTGCCCTCATACACCTCAACAAAATGGTGTAGCCGAGCACACGAATCGCCATCTGGTTGAAACCACTCGTGCCTTGTTAATTGATGGTAATATTCCATACACATTCTGGGGTGATGCTATACTTACTGCATGTTATCTCATTAATCACATGCCATCATCTGTTCTCAATCATAAGGTACCTCACTCTATTTTATTCACCCATTAGGCTTTATATCCTTTAACTCCACATGTGTTTGGTTCTACGTGTTTTGTTCATCATCTTGGTCCAGGTTTGGATAAATTAGCTCCCAAGTCTCATAAATGTGTTTTTCTGGGTTATCCTCGGACTTAGAAGGGTTACCGTTGCTACTCTCCCACTTTACGTCGATACTTTATCTCGACGGATGTCTCCTTTTTAGAATCAGTTCCTTTTTTTGGATCCTCTACTACTCCTGTGGATACTGATTCTGTACAATCGTCCTTCCCGGGTGACCTTCTTTACCTTCCGTCTTTACCCGTCCATGTTTCTGACTCTCCTTCTATCACCTCTTCTGCTGATGAGATCGAGCATAGTTCGTCAAATGTCTCTGTGGACTCACATTCACCTGCATCTCCTCCCACGGCTTCGGTCCCACCTTCGGATAGTGACCTTCCCATTGCTCTTCGTAAGGGTACTCGTAATACTCGCCCTCCGGCCAGGTATACAGTCAATCTTAGTTATCATCGTCTTTCTCCATCATATTTTACTTGCCTTTCCTCTTTGTCCTCTGTATTTGTTCCTAAGACTACATGTGATGCACTTTCACATTCGGGATGGAGACAAGCTATGATTGATGAAATGAGTGCTCTTCATCATAATGGCACATAGGATCTGGTGCCTCTTCCTTCTGGCAAATCTGTAGTTGGTTGCAGATGGATTTATGCTGTTAAGGTTGGACCTGATGGTCAAGTGGATCGTCTTAAAGCTCGCTTGGTGGCGAAAGGTTTTACTCAGGTCTTTGGCTTGGATTTTATTGATACTTTTTCTCCTGTGGCGAAAATATCTACTGTTCGCCTTTTTATTGCCATGGCTGCTATTCGCCATTGGCCTCTCTACCAACTGGATATCAAGAATGCTTTTCTTCGTGGTGATCTTGAGGAAGAAATTTATATGGAGCAACCTCCTGGATTTGTTGCTCAGAGGGAGTCAGGTTTTGTTTGTCATCTTCGTAAGTCTCTCTATGGCCTCAAACAATCTCCAAGAGCGTGGTTTGGAAAATTTAGCAGTGTTGTTCAACAATTTGGCATGACTCGGAGTGTAGCTGATCATTCTCTCTTTTATCGGCATTCTGCTTCTGGATCTATTTATCTGGTGGTATATATGGATGATATTGTCATCACAGGCAGTGATCGGCATGAGATCACTCGATTGAAACAACACTTATGTCATCACTTTCAGACTAAGGATCTTGGGAAACTTTGATACTTCTTAGGAATCGAGGTGGCCCAATCTAAAACTGGTGTTGTGATATCTCAGAGGAAATATGCTATGGATATTCTTGAAGAAACTGCTCTGTTAAATTCAAAGTCTGTTGATACTCCTATGGATCCAAGTATCAAGCTTCTACCAAATCAGGGGGAGCCATTTTCAGATCCTGAGCAGTATAGAAGATTGGTTGGAAAATTGAACTACCTCACAGTCACTCGGCCTGATATTTCCTTTGCAGTTAGTGTGGTCAGTCAATTTCTCAATTCTCCATGTCAAGAACATTGGAATGCAGTCATTCGTATTCTTAAGTATATGAAGGCATCTCCAGGGAAAGGCCTTGAATATGAAAATAAAGGTCATGATAAAGTGGTTGGGTACTGTGATGCTGATTGGGCTGGTTGTCTAGCTGATAGGAGATCTACTTCTGGGTACTGTGTCTTTGATGGAGGCAACTTGATTTCCTGGAAAAGTAAGAAACAAAGCGTAGTTGCCAGGTCAAGTGCTGAAGCAGAATATCGCTTCATGGCGATTACTACTTGCGAGCTCATCTGGCTTAAACAGCTTCTCAAAGAGCTTAAGTTTGGAGACACTAGACAGGAAACTCTCATTTGTGATAATCAAGCAGCTCTACACATTTCATTAAATCCAGTGTTTCATGAAAGAACCAAGCATATAGAAATAGATTGTCATTTTGTTCGAGAAAAGGTTCTTGCTGGTGAAATTAAAACTAGCTTTGTACCCTCTAATGAGCAATTAGTAGATGTGTTTACAAAATCTTTGAGAGGCCCCCGAATAGAGTTTATATGTAACAAGCTTGGTGCATATGACCTATACGCTCCAACTTAAGGGGGAGTGTTAGAAATATATTGTAATTAGGGTTTCCTTATTTTGTATTAGGTTAGATTACATTAGGTTTGGGCTTAGCCCATTAGTTTGTTTATATATTGTACATCTCTCTCATTCGTTAATATACAGAAATATTTCAAATGTTCCTCTCTTTTCTCTCGTTATTTAACACTATACGTTATGATATTTTAAGTTGTTTGGTATGAACATAGTATAGTATAAGCTTATACAACATAACCTTTTAATACATTAAAACGATGTATAACTTAATCAAGTCTAAGGGCCTGTTTGGTGTGATGTATAAGGCTTGATAGTATAAACTTATACTATACGTTATGACATTCTCAGTTGTTTGATGTGACCATCGTATATTATAAGCTTATACAGCATAATTTCTTAATACATTAAAATAATGTATAACTTAATGAGGCCTAAGGGGGCGAGATTAGGCCTGATAAGAGGTTGATGTATTAATATTGCTTACAAACACAATTCTCAAGAACTATATATCATTTCAATATTAATATTTTAAAATAAATTTTTAATATATAAATTTTTAAAATATTGGAGGATATTATCTTATACAATACTGGACAACGTTAGATAGTATTAAAATTTAATCAGGTCTTATACTATCAGGCCTTATCTAATACTGTGAACCAAACATGCCCTAAAGGGGTGAGATTAGGTCTGATAAGAGGTTTATATATTAACATTGTTGACTAATACAATTCTCAAGAATTAATATATTATTTCAATATTAAATAAAAATTAATTTTTAATATATTAATTTTTAAAATATTGAAAAAATTATATTTTTATAAAAATTAATATATTTTTTGTACACACTGATCAATATATTTTTGTAAAAGTTAATATCATATGATATATTTGGAAGAATTATATAAATTTTTTATTGAAGAGTATTTTTGTTAAAAATATTTTTTTATTCTATCTAATATTATATAGTGTATTACCAAACACTGAACGATATTATCTTATACAATATCATGTTAAACACTGAAAATTTCTATTTTTTTTGTGAACTGAAAATTTCTATTTTCTTTTTTTGGTAAACAACTGAAAATTTCTATTTAACTTGTTATCTTTTATATATATATATATATATATATATATATATATATAAACTTCTACACACATCATACTACTATTATTAGTATAAATAAAATTAAAATATTTAATATTTTTATTAAAATTTACTAGAATAAAATTAAAATATAATATAATCTTCAATAAGTAAAAAAAGATGTGCCTAATGGATATTATATTAGTGTATATTTTTATTTTTCTCTATATAGGATCAATATATGTAATAAAATATGCTTTTTAACTTATTAAAAAAAATAATGCACTTTTGATGGTTATTGTGTTTAAAAAATTAAGTAATTAACTATAAAAAAATAAATTTAGAAATAGGAAAATTAAGATTTAAATAAGAGAAATGAAAAGCCAATACATAAAAAATAACAAAAAAATAAAATCAAAAGAATTTTAAAAAATAAATTTTTTAAAAGAATGTCATGCGACTTTGTGTAATAATGGATTCATGGGTGACGTGTCAAAGGTGGTTTCTTTGTCTAATGAAATGATGACACTAAAGTTAAAACTTTCCAGACCGACGAGATAAAAAGGACAATAGAAACAAAACGAAAAACCATTTTCGGTTTAGAGATGATTCTCATCTGACTTACCCAAGACAAGCTTTTTTCTTCAATGGGGCCGCTGACCACACAACCAAGATAATATCATAAGGGTATTTTCGTTACTTGAATAAACCATTTTGCTATTTAGATGGCTATCGACAAAAAACCACCTCCAAGTTCTGATTCTCAACAGTGCCAATTCCTAACTTTCGTCGACCAAATAATGCAATGCTATGCAAATGAGATAGATGGGTAACGTCTCCAAATCTGTGTACCAAACAAAGACAAAGTGGATTCCCAAATTCATTTGCCTAGAGAAATTACAGAATCTTCAGAACCAAACAGCACCTTATAGCTGAATCCAAAAGAATAAGCAGCCATTTTACCGTTCACGCGAAAGAGGAGCTTTCTTTACAAGAACATAAAAATGATAATATTACTGCTTCAAATTCAAAAAGTTGAATTTAGTCACTAAACAATTAGTTTTTCATTTACAGATGCTAATATTCATTAATTTTTATATATTCACGGAAATAAATATTTATTTTCCATATACTTCTCACATTTTTATTTTCTTAATAAATAATATGAATAATAATAATAAATTATTTTTTTAACTTATAAGATTTTTGCATTGGTCTTAAAAAGGATTTGTGATATTGTTTATTTTGGTCTTAAAAATATATTTTGTTGAAATATATCTAAGCTTTTATATGATTAAAGAATTCTTAAAAAGAAATTAATAAAAAATTATTTACCAATGAAATGATTTTTTTTTTAAATATATTCTTAAAATAAATTTATCATACATAATTTTTTTGAACTTTTAAAACTCTTTTCAAATTGAATTTATCAAATAAATTTTTTTCTTCTTTTATTTTGAAAATCCATTTTTATAGATTATTCTACAAAACAAATTTCAAAACAAGCTTAATTTGTTTTTGTTTTTTCTATACATACTTTTTTTTATACATATATATCTTTATTACTAAAAGAGAGAAGCAATAGAGAACAAAAATACCATGTGTATGCTTTACATCCCATAAATCAGTTTCCTTTTCACACTTAATCGGTTAACAACAAAAATGTCATGTGTCTGCTTTAAACTTTATCTTTTACACTTAACCGGTTAACAACAGAAATGTAACGTGTCTGCTTTAAACTCCATGAACCAGTTTTCTTTTCACACTTAACCGGTTAACAATAAAATAATAAAAATAATAATAGTATATACCCTTATGTGTATCATAATATTAAATACAAAAGTTAATAATGAGTCAGCCATGAGTTACCAATATCCTATTTATATCTGAAGTTTTTCTTTCCAAGTTAGACTCATGATATGGACTTGACTCATCTTTATCAATTGTATTTATTATATAGGATATTGTTGTCTCATTCTTATTTACTAGATAGGATATTATTGACTCGTGAATGACTCATTCTTATTAAATAGGATATTGTTGACTTAGGACTGATCCATTCTTATTTATTAAATAGGATAGGTCTATCTATTCGCTGGCTAAACTTTATGTTTCGATATCTGTTGAAATGGTTACGAGATTTGATCTCATCCGTGATATGACATCATCTAAAGAGCAGTGGATGATCAAAGTTAGGGTTACCGGACTCTAAAGGCAGCCCAACTTTCATCAACCCGAGATGGGAGACAATGTCGAGATGGTTTTAATAAATGAACGTGAGTTTTGTTAAGCACTTCTGTCGTGCAAGTTAGTATTTTTTAATTCATATAACTATTAAACATTCCTTACGGGTTCTCCTTTTTGTAATAACAGGGTGGTAAGATTCAAGGGACTGTATGTGATTCCCTAAGGATAAGAGATCAACTAGCGGAGGTGGAATGTATGTCATACGAAATTTTAGTGTCCCTTCATTTTCAGATATAAACTATTAATTGCCCTTCATACAGTCTAATCCTATAATTATGCTGACAACTAATTCTGTTCAATGCTGAATATTATCGTAATAGATATTTATGCTGACAACAATTAATTATATTCAATGCAGAATATTAACATACTAGCTAATTATGCTTGATAACTAATTCCATTCCTATAATTACGTATACATTAAATGTAGAATATTTCTAAAATAATGTTTGTTCCTCTAATACTCCATTCAAGTTGGAGCATGTAGATTGGAAATATCCAACTTGGATAACACAGTATGGGCAACTCATCTTAAATGATAGATATTAATATTGTAATTTTGTTTGCAAAATTAATTAAACCAAATTATAGAAAAAACATGGAAGTATCCCTTCGTTTTCGGACGTAAACTAATCAAGCTCAGTTGTTCCACAATATCTGCCTTTATACAGCAGGGGAGAAAGAGAAATAAATTATCAAAAATATTGTTGGCAAATTAATTAATTAAACCAAATTATAGAAAAAATATGGAAGTTTCCATTTGTTTTCAGATGTAAACTATTAACTGCCCTTCATACATTCTAATCCTATAATTATGTTGAAAACTAATTCTATTCAATGCAGAATATTATCACAATAGCTAATTATGCTTACAACTAATTCTATTCAATGTAGAATATTAACATACTAGCTAATTATTCTAACAACTAATTCTATTCTTATAATTACGTATATATTAAATGCAGAATATTTTCAAAACAGTGTTTGTTCCTCTAATACTCCCCTCAAGTTAGAGCATGTAGATTCAAAATGTCCAATTTGGATAACACATTATGGGCGGTTCATCTTAAATGACAGTTATTATGATTGGAATTTTGTTGGCAAAATTAATTAAACCAAATTATAGAAAAATATGGAAGTGTCCCTTCGTTTTTAGACGTAAACTAATCGGGCTCAATTGTGTCACAGCCCTTATATAGTGAGGGAGAAAGAGAAATAAGTTATAGAAAATTTTGTTTGCAAATTAATTAATTAAACCAAATTATAGAAAAAAATATGAAAGTGTCCCTTTGTTTTCAGACGTAAACTATTGACGCCATTCAACTTGGTATATACGGGAATACTGTCATTGTTTTTATACTGCGCATTTCCTATGTGTTCTTTCTTCCTATGAATTGTGGTGCCAATCTAATTGGTAAGGCACAAATACGAGCTTCCTGCTGGATAATTGTTAGACTTCATGGCTCAATCGGTTAAGAAGTTCACTGCAACGAAAGGAAAACAAAAAAACGTGTAAACCCATCCGTTGAGACATCAACTCCATTTCCAGTAGTGAATTCATTAGATTGTTCCGTTTCTTAGTAATAGTTTCACATTGTATTATGTCGCCATCCTAATAAATTCCCACTGCTATTTGCAAATGGATTCGGTGTCAATTTTTCGTATGGTGCTCAACTCACCTAAACATCAGATCAATCGTTAAATAAAGCATCTCTCATGTACATATCGAATTACAATGCACTACGTATACTTAACCACCTGAAATGGTTGGTTTAGCTTAACCCATTGGTGGTGGTCCCCCTGCCACGGGCTTCCCCTGACCCACCTGACACTAGTATTAGAGCCGGTCTGGGCTCGAGTTAGCCAGGTGTTTAGCTAGGAGGTGAGTTAGTACTTTGGCACTAAGGTACTCGGTTGAGGAAGAGTATAGCAATGTTGGCTTTCACACTTGAGGGGGAGACTGTTGGAATATTCACGTGTGAAAGAGTCTCACATTGGTGGGTAACGTGCTAAGTGAAGTGAATATATAAGTGGGAGGACCCATGAACCCAATGCCTTAAGGTTTTTGGTTGAGACATTGTGTCAGACTCACTTGATATAATGGTGTAGCCTTAGTCCATTGGTGGCGGTCTCCCGCCACTAGCTTCCTCTGGACCCGCTAGACAGTGGTATCAGAGTTAGGTTGGGCTTGGGCTAGCCAGGTGTTTGGCTATGAGGCGTGTTGAATACTTTGGGACTGGGTACTCGGTTGAGGGGGAGCATACCAATGTTGGGTTTCATACTTGAAGAGGAGATTGTTGGGTTATTCAAGTGTGATGAGTCCCGCACTGGTTGATAATGGGCTAAGCAAAGTAAATATAAGTGAAAAGACCCATAAACCCAATACCTTAAGGTTTTGAGTTATGACATGATGTCAAATTCACTTAATATGACTGATTTAGTTTAACTCATTAACGGTGGTCCCTTGCCACTCACTTCCCCTGACCCGCCTGAGTAGCAGGTTATAACATTTTTTCATGGTGACATCCAGGGCAATTCTCACCATCTTTGTAAAGTATAAATAATGGAATCTCAACTAAAAGCAACTTATGAAGCTAGAGAAAACTAATCAAAATCTCGTTATCAATGGTTGTTGGACAAGACCTTATCCATGTTAACTCGTACAAGTAGTAGCATTTTACAATAATCAGGCATTAAAGCATTAAACATGAAAGCTGGCAGAACATTTCAATCAGAATATCATTTACAACTTACTTAGAAAGCCTACGTACTATTTTCTTTTTCTTTTTTGGTAAGCGAAGTACTATTTTCTCTTAACTATTGCTATATCCGCACTCATTAACATTAACATCATCTCAATCTCAAACTCACTCAAAAAATAAATCCCGATTGTATCAGTAATTGCGTAACCAAAAATGCAGGCCCTCAAACCTCAATGTCGTCTTCCACCTTCGAGTTAAACACAAAACTTGGGAAAGTTGTCGTTATGTCCCTGTTTTGATTTCACGATTAATAAATTTTATTATAGTCAGAACATCTCAATATAAGTGATTTCAAAATTTACCAGAAGATAATTTTGCACGTACCTCAGGTAGGGTAGTGTCATGATTTTTAGCAGTGAGGGATTTTGAGACACAAAGTTTTGCCATTCCAATTTGTCTATTTTCCCATCTTGGTTAGGGTCAGCAGCCAAGAAAGTCTAGTCATAAATAAAACACCAAGTTCAAGTCTTTTATTTTGAGATAATTGATTAAAGAAAGAGAGGAGATTAAAGCGTTGATCAACTAGCTAATTAAATTATTCGTCTAATATTTAATATTATATAGAATATTTAGAAACATAACTCACCTTCTGAATGATTGTTTCTATGATCTCATCTGTCAACTTAATTTCAGACTCACAAAGAAGTGCATTTATCATTTGTTTGACCTGTAAGAAATCACCCAAAGCACTTACAAGTAAATAAACCGATGATTATAGATACCAATACACAGATTTGAGTATTTGAGAATGAATGCCACAATAAAAAATCTTTTCATAAAGAATGATTAAATATAACATTTGCCAAGCACAAAGTGTGCAATTATCACTTCTGAACAAAGGCATATACATATAGATTGGTATTTCATTATATTGCGTCCAAAATGAACACTTCAGTTGCATTGAAGAACAAACTATCAACATCTTACCTCATGGCGCTCAATAAATCCTGTATTGTCCAAATCATAGATCCTAAATGAAACTGCAAAAAAAAAAAAAAAAAAAAAACCAAACCAATTATACACAAAAATGGAAATAAGGATAACACACAGGGCCACAATGAATTGATCAGTATTTAATCTTCGACTTACAATCTATCTTGACATCTTCAGGTGCATTTGGGTGGAAGACATTTAGTGCTCTGACGAAGTCACCAAAGTCAATGACTCCCTTCCTCTTAACATCAAATAGATCAAAGATCTGCATTTACAAAAGTTCTGATGTCAATAGAAAATGCTGCTTTGAAGTTGAAATACCACAAGAAACATTTTGGTTGATTCAAACACCAAATGCTAATTGGTTCACAACAAACACATTAGGATTAATAGATTGAGATTTTGTTCCAGAAGCGTATATTTAAACTGCAAATTTTTGTCACCTACTTGCATTGCAAATCATTGATCTAATTCTAAAGAGTGCATATTTAAGCAGTTTGTGGGCATTCAGAAAAGCTTGCAAGCAATCACAACTATAACAGCATGGTTATTAAAATTGCAAAAGGATGTTGTCTAGTACCCGACTTGTGAAGAGATTCTCCTTTTTCCTATTGTTGAAAATTGCCAATTGAAACTCTTCCTGCAAAATAACGCTCATTATTACAATATAGGGTAAAAACTAGCAACTCAATGTGAAGAACAGAAATATTACAAACCTAAATGGTAAAGGGTAGATACAAAGTTAGAAACAACTAAAACTAGTAACCATCATAAAATAATGGGTTTTATAAGAGGTATGTTGTAGGAGAAGTGATTGTGTAGCGTGCCGTAATTTTTTTTCTTTTTTCTTCAAAAAATGTGGACTCTTGTGTGTGTAAGAAAATTTGTTGTGTCATGTTAAATGACAAATGCAAACCCCTAAAATAATTATTGCACAAAGGAGGCATTTTCTATATGGTACCTTGCTTATTAGTCCATCATCGATGACGGACCTGCTGATGCTCTTAAAAAGCTCAAATAGTGCTTCAACCTCACTGACGCTGACTGAGAAACCAAAAATTAACAAACAAGTGAGAAAACTAATAATAACTAGAAAATTAATATAAAGTGCATGCGAGAAAGATAGATAGAATCATATAACAATTCCATGACTAATGCATTACAAAATTAGTAATATTTTTTTTTTATTTAATTAACACGCAGTAGGATTCAAATGCAATTTGTTAAATCGATTATCAATTAAGACAATGAACCGGCAAGATATATTAAAAAAATGGGTTCAGTTCAGTGTGTGTCCTTGGACACAAGGTTTGTTTTTAGCAGTTATAACTATACACTATGAGTTCGTAGTAGAGAGTTATAATATTAAATTGTATTTTTTTTTATTTTTACATCAACAGATAACTTTTGAAGAGATAAAAAAATATAACTATAATATTATAATTATGTATTATTTTTAATACATAGTTATAAGGGTTAAAATTTGTGTAGCTTTGTCCTAAACAAGTACAAAACTTCTTCCCTAAAAAAAATTGTAGGTCCCACGGGAAATCCATCGATTCCATTAAAAAAAAACAACAACAACTTACAAGTTGTCTGTGATGCAAGAGTCATTGCGTCCTCCTGCCCTTGATATTTATCTCCTACTTTAGAGTGGAAACAGCCCATTTATGAAGGAAATGCAGGCAAGTCAGCACGTACTAGACCAGTGCCCGATCTTCCCTAAAATGCATCATCAAATTCATCTTTAAATAATTAGTGACATGCAAATTATCCCACCATTTCACATGTTATCTTAACTAAAAACTGACCAATACTTAAAAAGTAAAAAAAACATTATGAAGGGAAAATGATCAGGAGAAAATGCATGCAGGTATTGAATGCCAGAATAAAATCTGATGGTTCAAAAGAGATGACCATGCCCCTGTGATCACAAAAAAGGATAATATCAAGAAGACTAATTCTTAGATTATGATTATTATTATTTTGGTACACGAAAATCGTGTGAGGGAATAGAGAGTTCTCGGAATTTGATCCTTCAAAACAACAACATATGGGCTATGAGAACATATGAATAATTTAAAAGTTGCAAAAAACGAAGACATATCAAAATCACAGAATTCCACGGATCCTGTAGTACGAATTGATAATTTTATAACCATTATCAACACGTGAATCAAAGGCAGCAAGATCCAGCTAACAACAAAATTTTGAGACATTGAAAATATTTTACCCCTTCTCATGCACGTCAATACTCAACATAACATCTAAATAAAAAAAAACCAAAAAATTGTTTCATGTTTCATGAAAGAATAAGGTCATAGGAACACTATACAATGCAATGCATGAATCACGTTGGAAAAGAGACTCACCGAATTGAAATTAAAAGTTGTTCTAAAATATTAGAATTTGACATTTTGAACAAATTATATATATGGCCATACGAAGAAAACGGCCACTTGCACACAGGGAGAGAGAGAGAGAGAGAGAGAGAGAGAAAGAGAAGATAGGAAACGCGGAATTGTTAAGAAAGGAAAAGTGGAATGAGAGAGTGGGTTAGCTAGCGTTGAACTCTTATATAGAGAGAGGTTCATGCTACTTGTAACAAAAAAAAGAAAAAAGAGAGGTTCATGCTAATCTTGTCCGTAAGATCCTCGACCCAAGCAAAGTTGGGAACGCCAACGGAGACCAAGTCTGTGACAACCAATTTCCTACTGATCAATCCCGATTCCATGCTCCACGAAGAAACTATATAACGATGTTCAAATTTCTCAAACTAGAAGGTCAAACATTAACCATAACTCATTAACATTAACAATATTCTAACGAATAATTAAAATTATTCTTATGCAAAAAAAAATAATAATTAAGATTATTCTTATGTATTATTTATTACTTTTAAATTACGTATTATTGTTTTACATTTGACATCCGTAGATAAACTATTGTTATATTATTTTATTACTGATGATTTTTTTTCTATTTTTTTAGCAATATGTATTATATTGTAGTACCTATCATTCTGTCGTTATATAACATAACAATTGTTTCATTATTATTACGTGGTATTTTTTAAAATTTTAAAATCTTTTAATTCTTATGAACTATAACATTTTTTTTTACTTTTCAGTTTCTTATTCACATTTTTTATCCTTTTCATCTTTTTTTAACCTTTCTAAATTTTAATTGTTTAAAACAATTACTTTAAATTAATTTTTTAAAAATAAAAAATATATAATTACATTTATTAAATATCTTAAAAAAAAATTAATTCTTTTTTTAAATTAATCTTTTAATATTAATTTTATATTATTTCATAGCAAGGATATTTTTGTCCCCGTGAGACAACTTAAATGATAAAAATTTGAGACAGGCAATGAAAATAATTAAGTTTAAACCAGACAATTTCCTCCTCATTCCTGTTTTCACCTCCCAGTCTTCATACTTCATAGTCTCTCGGGGGTTTCCCCAACTCCGAGCTGTGTAGTGAATTCCCTTTTAAACCATAATTATATATATATATGGCTTATCGTTTCTCAAGCTGATTGAGATAATTTTATCTCCGGCTACTAAATCATAACCGTACAAAGATGAATCAATGGTGATAAAGGAAGAGAGAGAAAAAGAGAATCATAACCATTCAAAGGTAAAATTATCTCAAGCAGCTTGAGAAAAACGATAAGCCATATATATATATATATAGGTAAAGGATTTCTCCAGTCACCGGAGATAAAGTTAGCTCCAGTGAGCTCAAAACGACGTCGTTTTGGAGCAGAAATCAAGGTGTTTTTGTAATTATGATATATTGCAGCATTATATTAGTCTTTGTCATTATAATTTTTTAATTTTATAACCCAAAACGACATAGTTTTGAACTCACTGGAGATAACTTTATCTCCGGTGACTGGAGAAATACTTTTCATATATATATATATATATATATATATATATATATATTGGGAGAGTTATATTTATTATCTCTCACTATCAAATCTTAACCGTTGAATATATATATAGGGTTCGCTTTTTCTGCAGTTACTGCAGATAACTTATCTGCAGTAAACCTAATACGACATCGTTTTTGGGCGGAAAAATCATGGTGTTTTTGTAATTTTAATTTATTTCAGGGTTATTATAGTTTTTTAATTATAATTTTTTAATATTTCAATTCCAAAATGACATCGTTTTGGGAGTAAATGCAGATAACTTATCTGCAGTAACTGGAGAAATATTTTTCTGATATATATATATATATATATATATATATATATATATATATATATATATATATATATGATTCATTTTGTGTCTAGTCACACTATATACGGTTTTGTCCAGCCACCCTTTTTAACCATGTAATTCTAGGAGTAAATAGTTATAATATTAAAGTTATCTTTTTCTTTCTCTCTATGTCAGCTACAAGAATCTAAAAAGTTTCTCAAGTGAGAGAAAAAACTTTAATATTATAATTATATATTTCTCGAAATACGTAGTTAAAAGGGGGTGACTGGACAAAGTCTTATATTCTATGATTGTACACCCAATTTTTCCATATATATATATATATATGGTAAAACATTTCTTCAGTCAAAGGAGATAAGTTATCTACGGTGAGCACAAAACGACGTCGTTTTGTGACAAAAATCAAGGTATTTTTATAATTATAATTTATTGTAGGGTTATATTAGTCTTTATCATTATAATTTTTTAATCTTATAACCCCAAAACGACGTCGTTTTGGGCTCACTGGAGATAACTTTATCTCAGTGACTGAAGAAATACTTTTCCCTATATATATATATATAAATTGGGTGTCCAATCAGAGAATATAAGGTTTTGTCCAGTCATCCCCTTATAACTATTTATTTCGGGGAATATATAGTTATAATATTAAAGTTTTTTTTTTTACTCTCTCTCGATAAACTTTTTAGATTCTTGTAGCTGACATAGAGAGAAAGAAAAAGATAATTTTAATATTATAACTATTTACTCATAGAATTACATGGTTAAAAAGGGGTGACTGAACAAAACCTTATATCATGTAACTAGACACTAGATGAATCCTATATATATGTAGGGAGTAATATTTCTCTAGTCACTTGAGATAAATTTATCTTCAGCCACCTCTTATAAATATGTACTATGGGGAGTACATAGTTATAATACTAAAATTGTTTTTTTTTCTATATTTAGAATTTTTTTAGAAACTTGCCGACTAACATGGAAAGAGAAAAAAAAAAACTTTAATATTATAACTGTGTATTTTCCAAGTACATATAGTTAAAGGGTTGGTTGGAAATAAGCTTATCTCAAGTGACTGGAGAAATATTATTCTTATATATATATAGGCTTTAATGTTTCTAAAGTGAATGTAGATAAGTTATTTACATTCACTCCCAAAACGATGTCGTTTTGGGTTGAAAAATTAAAAAACTATAATGAAAAAGACTATTATATCTCTGAAATAAATTATAATTACAAAAATACCTTGCTTTTCGCCTCAAAACGACGTCGTTTTGAGCTCGATGTAGATAAGTTATCTACATTGACCGTAAAAAAAGCGAACCCATATATATATATATATATATATATATATATATATATATATATCAGAATAATATTTCTGTAGTTACTGCAGATAAGTTATCTGCATTTACTCCCAAAACAACGTCGTTTTGAGATTGAAAAATTAAATAATTATAATTATAAAGACTATAATAACCCTGAAATAAATTAAAATTACAAAAATACCATAATTTTCGCGCAAAATGACGTCGTATTAGGCTTTCTGCAGAAAAAGCGAACCCTATATATATATATATATATATATATATATATATATATATATATACTACAGATAACTGCAGAAAAAATGAACCCTTAATTTAAATGTTAAATTAATAAAATTAATTTGAATTCTAATTTTGAATTTTGAAATTAAATAAAATAAATTTGAATTCTAATTTTGAATATTGAATTTGAAATTTGAATTTAAATATAGTTATTAAATTAGATTTAATGAAGAATGAGAAAATAAAGGAAACCAATCAATTAAATTAATTTGAAATAATCAATTAGATTGATTGACCAAAATTAAGGAAATCAATTAATTAAATTAATTGATTGAAATTGGGGAAACCAATCAATTGGATTAATAGGATAAAATTAAGGAAATTACCCAATAAGATTGGAATTTGAAGAGGGCGCAGATTTGACCTAATTTTAGGTTAATGAGGCACGACATATATAGCCTATTTTCTTCTTTAGTTTCGTAACTCTTTTTCTGTAATTTTCTTCACTGGAATCTTAGCCAACATACACATTAGTGTGGCGGCTATCTCTCCCTCTCTTGGGATCACCATTGGTGCCACTCACCTTATTCTCTTCTCTGGTGTCTAGCGACCTCCATTGAAAGGTATTGAATGTTCGAAGAAGTGTTCTTCTCTTATAAGACTACAAGGTGGTGTGTATCTATGTCGAAGGACTTGTGTTTTCAAGTCTGAAGAATTGATCAAGAACACATTTGATTAGGAACCATAATCTGAATAAAGGTGTCAACTTTAAACCCCTAACATGTCTACTGCATGATTCATGGGTTGAATATGCTTGAGGGTGGACAAAGATTGCCTCTTATGCATTTTTCCCCCTCCTTTATGTTTATGACCTACAAGAGGCGATCTACAAAGGTTGTCAATTATATGATAAATTCATATGATATTTCTAAGGCTTTAATATTTCCACTTAGATAACTTATCTACATTAAACGATATCGTTTTGAGTTAAAAAATTAAAATAAGAATAACTATTATAACTCTGAAATAAATTATAATTACAAAAACACCTTAATTTTCATCCCAAAATGACATCGTTTTGGGCTCAATGTGGATAATTTTTTTTTGGTATCCGATAAGTTATCTCTGCAGAAAATATAAACCCTATTTTTAAAACATATTATATAATGAAACTATAATATTTATATATACATATAAAATAAATAAAAAATCATTATAATCAACTAATTGATTAAGATTTTATTTAAGTCAATTATAATCAATTAATAGATTTATACAATATCATTATATATACTAAGGAAATTATATATCATTGGAAAGTTTGATGATGTGTCACTCCCTCCTTCAATTTCACCAATGTGTTCACACTTGAGAAAATTTGAAAACTTTCTTCTTTTGGAATTTTTTTAATCGAAAATTAATATTAAATAAATAATAATAAAATAAATCAAAATTCGAAAGTAAAGAATTAGTGGGAGACATCTAATTAATGCCTCACTATCATTTCTACATTGGAATTGTAAGGTTCTTAATTGAAAATTACTGGAACATGAAAAGTCTATTAATGATATTGAAAATTATCCTACCTAAACAAAACTTTTTAGTTCCTCTCATCTCTCAATTATTCTTATAAATACCAAATTTCAAAATGACATCTTTATTTTTCTCTCACAACGCCTTTCTCAGCTCTGATTCTTCACTCAAACCCATCCTTTCATTTCCCCTCATCCACTCTCATTCTATTTTTCATTTTCTTGAACATTAGTCACGAACCCGATTACCTCTTTCCAGTCAAAAAAGAAGCAAGACGGAATCTTTAGCGAAGAAGATCCACTCTCATTCTTAATATTGTGAAAGGTTCCATCTCAATACTTTCTAATGCTGGTCTAGGAATAACCATGTTCAGTCTAGGTACTTCTCTCGAGCCTTATAATTTTTTAATTTTTTTTCCTTGCTTTCATTTTAATTCTGCCATTGCCCTAAAAAAATTGATGTTAATTATTATGGGAACCATTTATAATAAAATGCTTTCTTAAACAGGTCTGTTCATGGCATTACAACCCAAGATCATTGCCTGTGGAAAATCTGTGGCAGCATTTTCTATGGCTGTTAGGTTCTTGACAGGTCCAGCTGTAATTGCAGCAACCTCAATAGGCACTGGTATGCGTGCAGTTCTTTTACATGTTGCAATTGTTCAGGTGAAATATATATGAAACCCACTTTGTCATTTAATCAAAGTCCAATGTCGTTGTTCTTAGTTATTTATGATAATAAGTTTAATATTTGAAGGCTGCCCTTCCCCAGTGTATTGTTCCCTTTGTGTTTGCCAAAGAATACAATCTCTATGTAGATATACTCAGTTCTGCGTAAGTGTCTTTTGTAAATCTATTTTTAATAAAATGCAATAGATGCAAGTGATTGTGTGGACTTGTGGCATATAAAATAAATTCTAAAAGAGACTTCACAAATTGTGCAGGGTTATATTTGGAATGCTGGTTGCATTGCCCATAACAATACTCTACTATGTGCTACTTGGAGTCTAATCTATCTTGGGAAGCAAAAGCAATAGAAAAGAAGTATGATGTTGTCACTGTACGTAAATGCAAGTCAAGCTCAAGATATTGGGTTTTAGAGAAGGAAAGAGAAATTATATATAGTGTATTGTTTTTTTTCAAAGTTTCCAGCTCACTCTTCATTCTTTCTATTTGTTAATGGAAAAATCTTTTAGTTAGGTAGAAAAGCAAGAGATTACAACCTATGAGGCGCGATAGAGTTTTCACAGATCAATATTTTTATTATATCATTATATATTCTAAGGGAATAAATAACATTGGAAAGTTTGATGATGTGTCACTCCCTCCTTCGATTTCACCAATGTGTTCACACTTGAGAAATGTTTGAAAAGCTTCTTTTTTTGGTAATTTTTTTTAATCAAAAATTAATATTAAATAAATAATAATAAAATAAATCAAAATTCGAAATTAAGGAATTAGTGAGAGACATCTAATTAATGCCCCATTATCATTTCTACATTGGAATTGTAAGGTTCTTAATTGAAAATTATTGGAAAATGAAAAGTCTATTAATGATATTGAAAATTATCCTACCTAAACAAAACTTTTCAATTCCTCACATCTCTCAATTATTCTTATAAATACCAAATTTCAAAATGGCATCCTCATAAAGATGAATAAAAATGAGTTGCCAATTTGATGAATAAAAATGAGAAATCGTTAATCCTAAGATGAATGAGATGTGAATGGAATCCTCATAAAGATGAGAATGTTCATAATGATAAGATGGAAAACGAAAAATAATTATACAAGATATAGAATTTAATATCACAGATGAATGAAAGATATTTTATTTTAATTTGAAATTTAAAATATTTAAACTAAATAGTTAGTGCGAAAAGAGTTTAGTATTAATTAGTGACAAACAAGTGTATTAATATCCTACTTATTTTTTAAAATTCGAAATTTGAAGTTGATATAGGTGGAAAAAAGGGTTTAACATCTTTCAGCAGGAGACAGCTGTATTAAATTTCCATCTATTATCTTCATCAAAAAAAATCCACCTATTATATACTTAAAAGGAGAACCAAAAAAACTGATGTGTCAAGCTCTCATGCAGTTTCAGCTTTGTGTTCACACTTGAATGTCAATTTAAAAAAAATTACATAATAAGTTTTTAATTAAATCAAAATTCAAAATTAAGAAATTAGTGGGAGACATCTAATTAATGACACACTATCATTTTTTACATTGGAACCTGTAAGGTTTTTAATTATTGTATTGGAAGATGGAAGGTTCTTTACTAATGTTACTTGAAAATGGAAAACTCATCATTTAATATTTTCTTATAACCTTCAAATCATTCAGACACTTAATCTTCTACCTCCTGTGTGTTCTCACTTGCTTGCCAATTTTGAAAATAAATAAATAACTAAAAATTAAGTTTAAAGTAAATTAAATTTCAAAATTAAAGTGTTAGTGACATCAAATTAATGTACTACTATCATTGGAAAGTTTGTTGATATATCACTCCCTCCTTCAATTTCACCAATGTGTTCACACTTGAGAAATGTTTGAAAAGTTTCTTCTTTTGGTAATTTTTTTTAATTGAAAATTAATATTAAATAATTAATAATAAAATAAATCAAAATTCAAAATTAAGAAATTAGTGGGAGACATCTAATTAATGCCCCACTATTATTTCTACAGTGGAATTGTGAGGTTTTTAATTGAAAATTATTGGAAAATGAAAAGTCTATTAATGATATTAGAAATTATACTACCTAAACAAAACTTTTCAGTTCTTCCCCTCTCTCAATTATTCTTATAAATACAAAATTCCAAAATGGCATCTTTATTTTTTTTCTCACAGCGTCTTTCTCAGCTCTGATTCTTCACCCAAACCCATCATTTCCTTTCCCCTCATCCACTCTCATTTTATTTCTCATTTTTTTGAACATTAGTCACGGACCCGGTTACCTCTTTCCAGTCAAAGAGGAAGCAAGATAGGATCTTTAGCGAAGAAGGGATCAGAATGAAAAATTACTTGAAACAACTCCAGCAACACCCTTTGAGAACAAAGGTCCCTCTTCTTCATTTATTACTGCATCTATCTCATTTTTAATTTCACTTTACATTGCTTGCTTTCCTTGCTTCTTTTTTTCATCTATTTTCATTGACATGTTGTTTTGTTAGCCCTAAAAGAGCTACCTTTAATGGTTCACGTAATAGATTGGTTGTAGGTGGCTAGCGATTAACATATTGGAAGAATTTATAAGAAACAGTCTAAAGTTCTAACCTTGCACGCGAAATTTAGAATCTATGGGTCACAAGTACAAACTTTCTTAGCATATAATCAGTCACCTCAAAATATGGAAAAAGGATTTTAGGGATTTTTTTATAGTTCTTTCTCTATTAATGCTTATGTTTTTGGGGTATCAGTGAGGAAAATGCAAAAAATACATAATGGTGGAAAAGAAAAAGATCAAGGCTTTATAACGGTGAATGCAAGCAGTCTACCATGAAACCAATATCATCAATTAAATTAGGGTTCAGAAGAAGAAGAACGGTTTGTGCGTATATTAGGTGGAGGATGAAGATATGGGTTACCCTCTTTTGGATTTTCGATTTTGCAGCTTCCCAATTTTTTTTTCTTTTATTTGTATGTGCACCATTCAATTGTGAATTTATAATAACCAAAAGGATATATTATTATATATCCTTTCATTTATTTATTTATTTATTTATTTTCTCTTCACCAACATAATTACTAATATCTTTTGGATATCCAAAAAAATAATGAATTTTCTTTATTTTCTGTATGACTTTTATGATGTATCCTTTGTTTATCCTTTTTATTTTATTTTTTTCTCCGACAAAATTAAATAATATTCAAAACTTATTTCGGTAAAATTTTCCAAAAATTAATATGCTTTAGATGTAAATAAAATATTAAAATTCAAAAAACATCTTATAATAAAAGAAAATAACTTTTGAAATTGTGCAAACCTGAATGTCTTGAAAATTTCAAGGAATTCCTATTATAATTCTGATTGCGTGGAAAATTTCAAAGGTCACCGTAGACATTTTCAAAACACAAAGAAATTATATTACAAGGAGTCTTTTAACAGTTAAAGAAAATAATAGTAATTAATATACCTATTAGGAATAAGTGATTTACTGTGTAATTGTTGTAATTACTGATGCTAATAATGAGTTGCCAATTCGATGAATAAAAATGAGAAATCGTTAGTCCTAATCCCAAGATGAGTGAGATGTGAATGGAATCCTCGTAAACATGAGAGTTGCCAATATTCATAATGATAAGATGGAAAACGAAAAATAATTATACGAGATATAGAATTTAAAATCACAAATGAATGAAAAACATTTTATTTTAATTTGAAATTTAAAATATTTAAACTAAATAGTTAGTGCGAAAAGAGTTTAGCATTAATTAGTGCAAAGAAGTGTATTAATATTCTACTTCTTTTTTTAAATTTGAAATTTAAAATTGATATAGGTGGGAAAAAAGGTTTAACATCTTTTAGCAGGAGACAACTGTATTAAATTTCCATCTATTATATACTTAAAAGGAGAACCAAAAAAACTGATGTGTCAAGCTCTCATGCAGTTTTAGCTTTGTGTTCACACTTGAATGTCAATTTTAAAAAAATTACATAATAAGTTTTTAATTAAATCAAAAATCGAAATCAAGAAATTAGTGGGAGACATCTAATTAATGATCCACTATCATTTTTACATTGGAACCTGTAAGGTATTTAATTGTTGTATTGGAAGATGGAAGGCTCTTTACTAATGTTACTTGAAAATGGAAAACTCATCATTTGATATTTTCTTATAACCTTCAAATCATTCAGACGCTTAATCTTCTACCTCATGTGTTCTCATTTGCTTGCCATCAAATTAAAAATTAAAGTGTTAATTTGCTTAATCTTCTACGCTTAATCATTCATTTGCTTCTCATTTAATCTTTTGAAAATAAATGAATAACTAAAAATTAAGTTTTAAGTAAATTAAATTTTGAAATTAAAGTGTTAGTGGCAGACATCAAATTAATATCTCATTATCATTTCTATATTAGAATTGTAAGGTTTTTAATTATTCTATTGGAAGGTGGAAGGTGCATTACAAATGTTAGTCGAAAATGGAAAACTCATCATTTCATGGAGAATATGCACAACCTTCTATGCATGTTTCCCACTACTTTTAGTATAAGAAATTGTTAAATCTATTAATAATATTTGTTATTATGTCTACTGGGTGAGAAAATATTTAATATTTCAAAATTCAAACATTTTAAATTTGAATTTTTAACTTGATAGGTGGGAAAAGAATTTTGCATTAATATTTTTGTAGTGGAAAAAAATATATATAATAAAATTAAATTTAATATAATAAATTATAGATTAAACAAAAAAATATTTAAAATTTATAAAAAAATATGTATAGTTGATAGAAAATAATTTAAATGAAAAATTAGAAATGACATATTTATACCTTAAATAAATTAAAATTTTAACTTTAAAAAGTAATACAAAAAGAGAAAAACATTTCCACACAAGTATTTTTTTAACATAAACGTTTTAAACATATATGTATAACCAATATAAAAATTATAAATTAAAAGAGAAAAAAATTAAAATTTTCAAAAACATGTCTAATTAATACAAGAATATTCGATTATATTAAATGTAATTCAATTCAATTCACCAAACATTTGATTTAGTAGAATACTTTTTGTATCAACTCATATTTGTTCGTTATAAATGTGTTACAAATATAAAAAAATATGCACTATGAAAATAAAAGAATTTAAATAAAAAAATGACATTTATCATTCTGTAAAAAAGTAAAATAAAATTTAATCACTATAATAATACGAGTTTTAATTTAATATATAAGAAATAAATTAAACTTTCATTCTTTTGATGTAAGAGTAAAAAAAATACAATTTCCTATGTCAAAAATAAAAATTAAAAATTATTAATTGGAGAATATGCACATCTTTCTAGGCATGTTTTCCACTACTTTGTGTATGGAAAGTTATTAAACCTATTAATAATATTAATTGTTATGTCTATTGGGTGGAAAATTATATAATATTTAAAATTCAAAATTTTTAATTTTGAATTTTGGACTTTTTTTTTGGTAAGCTTGAATTTTGGACTTGATAAGTGAGAAAAGAGTTCAGCATTTAATGTTTCTATAATGGAAAATATATATATGTATATATATAAGAAATTTGAATTTTAATATAAAATTAGAGATTAAACAAAAAATATATTTAAAATTATAAAATATGTGTATAGTTGATAAAAAAATTTAAAATTTAAATTTAAATATAAAAAATAAGAAATGAGGTATTTATACTTTAAAATAAAATTTATTAAAATTTTAACTTAAAAATGTAATACAAAAAGAGAAAAAAAGTTCGTACAAGTATTTTTTTTAAAAAATATTTGACATAAGCATTTTAAATATACATGTATAACCAATTTAAAAAAACGTATAAAAATCATAAATTAAAAGAGAAAAAAATTATATAAAAAATGTATAATTAATACAAACGAATTTAAATTTAAAATTTAAATAAAAATAAAATGACCTCTATCATTCTGTAAAAAAACAAATTACAAAAATTTAATCACTATAAAAATAAAAATATTAATTTAGTATATAAGAAAGAAATTAAACTTTCATTTTTTTATTGCAAGAGTATAATTAACACAATTTCTTTTGTCATGAATGAATAACTAAAAATTATTATTTGGAGAAAGTACACAACCTTCTATGGATGTTTTTCACTACTTTTTGTATGAAAAATTATTATGTCTATTAATGATATTTACAAGTGGGTGAGAAAATATTTAATATATAAAACTTAAACTTTTTAATTTGAATTTTGAACTTGATAGGTTGGAAAAGAGTTCAATATTTAAAGTTTCTGCAGTGGGGAAAAAGATATATATAATAAATTTGAATTAAATATAAAATTATAGATTAAACAAAAAACCTATTTAAAATTATAAACTAATGAATGATCTTTTGATATATCCTATTCAACTTCAACTGTAAAGGGTTTGATAGAATATTAAACGTACGAAGTCAAATATTTTCTAACTCTTTGTCTCTTATATTGTCACAAATGCACAGAGCACAAAGAGTCGATTGAAAGGCAATTGTAAAAAATATAGATATATAGTAATCTAGATGTAACTATAAGAACAATTTAGTGTGTATAAATATAAAAATATATTACATGCTGATATAAAATGCTGACAGTTAAAGGTGACAAACTAGGCTCGGCTCGGAGGGCGAGCCCACCAGCTAATTTTTATAATTAAATTAAAATTTCATCATTCTTCTTTTATAAATAAATTCCTAAATCTGATTTCAATTTTTGTAAAATTCAAAATACAAATGACACAAATCCTTGCAAAAAAATAATTTTTTTACATAAAATGTTGATAGTTAAAAGTTGCAAACTGGGCTTGGCCCAGAGGGCCTGCCCGCCCCGCCTACCAATATATTTTTATAATTAAAGTAAAATTCCACTATTCTTCTTTAATAATTAAATTCCTAATTCAGATTTCAATTTTTGTAAATACAAATTTATAAAATTTCAAATACAAACGACGCAAATCCTTGCAAAAAAAAATTATTTATTATTATATTTTAAATCTGATTGTAATAAACGAAAGTCCATCTCTGAGAAAAAATATAAAAACCTAAATGTGACTATAAGAACTTTTTTGTGGATAAATATAAAAATCTATTGCATGCTGATAGTTAGATGTGGCAAACTGGGCCGGCCCTCCGACACTTTTTTGTAATTAAATTAAAATTTCATCCTTCTTCTTTTATAATTAAATTTCTAAATCTGATTTTAATTTTTGTAAATACAAATTTGTAAAATTTCAAATACTAACGACACAAATCCTTGGAAAAAATAATTATTTATTATTATTTTATAAATCTGTTTGTTATTATTTATTATTATTTTTTCTTCATGTATATTAATTGATTTTAATTTGTTGCAAATTTTGTGTACGGTTGAATTAATAAGACGGGATCATATTGAATAATAATGCAGAACAAAAGGTTCATTGGTAGTTATATTTGAAGACTGAGTTATTGAGTAAATAACTATATTTGATTTGCATAATAATCAATGCCTCTGAATTGCAAAATTTTGTTTGTGGTTGATATTTACAAAATTCTGTGTGAATGCTTTAGCCTTTTAAAGTTCAAAAATAGCTAGACAATTCTTTTTTATTTCAGATAATTCTCAAACAATAGGTTTGCTTTTTTATTTTTTATTCCTTCATGTTTATACATATACCATAGTACTGTTCAGAGTTTGATAGTAAGATGAAAGTGTTAGATTTACCGGTGCGGTGATTAACCAACGACGACAACAATGATTTTGTTCTTTTTTCCCGGGCATCGCACAGGTAATTTACTAGTTTATATTAATAGATTTCCACATCGTCTGTTGCATGCGCGTAGCGGATTCAAAAATTAGTAAATATTCATAATTAACATTGACTGATAATTGTTTTTATAGAAATTAACATTGACTGATAACACAACACACTTTTTTTTGCTCATTTTACTTCATTATTACGGAACACACATTCATTTTACTTCATTTTGCTCATATACGCCTATTATTCAATGCACAGTAATCCATACTCCTTTACCGTATCTTGATATCTCTTTTATAGATATCCACCGGAAAAAGATCCTCTCATGTGCAAAAGTAGTTATGTGGTCACGTTATTTGATCACAACCACTCATTGATGATGAGATAAGAGAGAGAAAAATATATAATTTTTAAATAAGTAGTTGTGATCAAATAACATAAGAAGATTCATTCCCTACCCAATCAGCATACAAATCCCATATCAAGCTATCACCTATCCAATCCAATGAACATTTATGATCCACCTGAACCAAACAACCACATTTACAATTACCAAAACATTGGTTAGTTCAGACGATGTGTTAAGGGAGACCGTAATCTCCACTCGTTCAACATTTATGGGGGGTTAATTCGGGATCCTTAGTTTGTGCCAAATGGAAGCCAATTCGCAACAAGTTTAATTCAATGAAAATACATTTACAGTACTCGAGGACCACTGAATACTAAGTACACCATTTAATTAAAGGGATTAACTAGTCTTATCCGAGCTCATTTTATATGGACCGAGACTTCAAAGTCCCTATCCTAAAATGGAAAACAAAATGGTAGGAGGGAGAATTTGTGAAGAAGAGAGGAATTTAAGTGGAAGAAATTTTTTTCGTTTTGAAAAAAGGCACACCTAAAAAGTTGTGGGCTGGGTCTATAATAAAAAAATCCGTCTTATCCAGAGGAAAGAAGAAACATCTCCAGCTGATAGTGATTTTTGTGCCAAACAATTTTTCTTTTTTCTTTTTTCTTTTTTGTTATACACTGACCTAACATAATTTTTTATCTCACTGACAGAAGAAAAAGACTCTCCTGCTGCAACAGGAGAGTCATAATTCCCTTAATTAAATATGACAAAAAATAACATTTTTACACTATCCTCATCTTTATAGTTATTTTCACTCTTATTCATTATTTTTCCTATTTTGGCAAAGGAGCATGTGCCCCCACGATCATTGAAAATAAGCTCTAATTCAACGTGGCAAGTTGCTAATCTAAAGGGCCGTTTGATAGCGGGATAAACTGTAGATTCTCATAAAACTCACGTTGGGAATACTAGTTACCCCATGTTTGGAATAAAGTTTTTTAAAATTTTCCTGAGAAAATGAGATTCTTAGGAATTAAAATTGTGAATAAGAATCACATAAAATAATACCACCAGGTGGGTGGTGTTATTCGATTCCCACTTGGTGATTTTTTTAACATAACTTATAAGACATATTTTTATATTTTTACGACTAAAATATCCTACCTAGTTAAAATCATGGGTTCCTTTCTTTGCTTTCACGACGCCTTTAATGGGTTCCCATCTGCTTCACGTCGCTTCGCTCTGGTGACCCTCTTAATTTTGTAAAATTAATTCACATTCTCAAAAATCATTGACAATCAGCCAAATATAAAATCAGAAAACTTGAGCCAAGGAATATTTTGGCCTATCAAATTTTTTTTTGTAACATTCCTAAAAAATCCAATTCCCCAACATATTCACCGGAACCAGAACGCCCCCTGAATTTCTATAGCATTGCTTGACTAATTACTTAATCAGTAATTTCATAAAATAATGTCATTTAACATTGAATATTTTTATTAATAATATTTTTTTAATACAATGATAAAAATTGAACACATAATCTAATACAAATTACCTAAATCCCTCGTCACTAGACCAATTTTAGTGGCTTTATTAATAATAGTTAATACATTTTAAGAGTAGACCTTAAATTTGATAAGGTCGTGTTTGAATTCATATGAAAATTATAGGGAATGATTTGATCTGGATTAATTAGATTTGATTTTAAAATATTTTGTGTTTGGAATTATTATAAAAAAAAAAAAAAATTACTAATTAAATTTTTTGTTTAGAATGCATTAAATAGTATATTAGTAATTTACTTCATTATTGTTACTTATTGTGATTGAATAACTTAACTAATAAGTGGTAGAATATTACCAATGTTACTGTCAACAAATCTCACCGTTAAATTGGTGATCTTATCCGACGGTCCTGATTCAATGTATATATAGCCCTCTCTCTTCTTTTTCCTCTCTCTCACTGTACGATCTGCCCATCATCACCGACGAGCCCCCGCACTCTTCCATCACCACCGCCGCCGCACTCTTCCACCGCCTCGCCGCCGCAAGCATGAGCTTCGTCGCATAAGAAAGTAACTTTTTTAAGGAAGCTCATACTGTTGACTATTTTTTTCTTTTAGCTGTTCGTTGCACGGGATTCTTATATATTCAATTTTTTATTAGAAAAAAATACGTGTGAATGAAATTTTGTTATATGTTATCAGATTACAAATATTTTTCTTAAAAAAGTTACTTTCTTTTCAGGATGAGCTTTTGTTGGTATAATTTTTCTTTCTCCCGTCACTGAACTCATAACGAAAACCAAATTTACAGCGGATGTGCTTCGTCACATTATGGACTACAAGCACAACATTCGTAACATGTCTCTTATTGCACATGTTGATCATGGTAACAGCGGCGGCGAGGCAGTGGAAGAGTGCGGCGGCGACGATGATGGAAGAGTGCGGGGGCGGAGAATGGGAGCAGCGGTGGTGATGGACAGTATAATGAAAGAGAGGGAAGGGAAGAGAGAGAGCTATATATATATTAAATCAGGACCAAGATCCCCAATTTAATGATATTGGTTGGTAGAATGAGATTGGTTGGTAGTAACATTGATAATGATCCTACTTTATTTTTTTTTTTGGAAATACAATGAAAACTATAATGATCCCTTATAATATCATATCCCTATTTTTAGTATTAAATTAAAATTAACTTCACACGTCTAGAAGATTTATAAATAAAAAATGTATTTTTTCTACATAAACACAGTAATTAATTTTAAGGCTTTTCAGTGTCCGTTTGGATTGACTTTTATTCTTAAATTTATTTTTTTTAAATAAAAGTTCTTTTGAGAATTTATAGATGTTTGGATAACAAATTTTTAAAAAAGTAAAATTTAAAATAAAATTTAAAATGTTGCTTTTTTTTTAGCCAATAGTTGATTGCTTTTGAAAAAAGCAGAAATTAAAAGATAATATAAATTTTTTTTTGGAAAAAAGATAATATAAATTTTTAAAATACAATTTTAACCTCATTCTATCATATCTATTTTATCTCTCCTTATCCCACTATCATGCTATTTTATCTCTTTTATTGTAACTTTATATATAAAAAGTTTTTTTTTTTTATTTTAACATTCAAACAATTTTTTTTATGTAAAAGTGATTTTCAGATCATACATTCAAACATAAAATAAATTTTTTTTTTTTTAAAAGCAATGCATAAAAATTCATTTTTTTAAAAGCTAATTCATACGGGCCCTTAGTAACAAATATTTTAATAACAACAATTAAAATTTTCTATTGTATAATTTTATTAAAAATAATACATTTTATCTTTAAAATAATTTTTAATGTTTTACATGCTTAGCTATATCTAGTAAGAAAAGGGCAATTGTTAATTATTGAAGATATTGTGTGGGTCATATTCACAGTATAATTTATTGCCTCATCAAGGTGGGAGAAAACCTTGTCTGTAGTGAAAATATGTATACATGATTATATTTTTTTATGCAATATGAGATAAAATATCTCATGTTACACTCATAAATTTATGTGAATTTTATTGTACAGAGAAAAAAAAAAATTAAAGTGGATCTCATTTTTTTAAATGCATAGGAGATTTGATTTCCCTATGTACATCCTTATCAAAAGAGATAAGATTTTAAGATACGAAAAAAAAAAGGGATGGAAATGAATATTTTTTCTTCTGATTTGATAAAATGATGTACCACTTGTATTTAAAAACTTTCCCTCGAGAGGGGCGTTTGGTATGCGGGATTCCGAGGGATATCCGGGAAACTGAATTTTTTTAAATTTTCAGATATTATCGTAAACTGAATGCAAAAATCATATTTTTGAAAATCGAGATTCTCGGACAAATAAAAATTTCTCCTGTACTAAACGCCCCTTAAGCTCAGAGTTAATGGAGTAGGACCCACATGATTTCTCAAGTCCAAAGCGAAAGGGACCTATCACGCGCTCCAGCTGATTTGTCTCTTATATTTTGTTAAGCGACAAGACAACATAACACACCTAGAAAACTTGCGATGCGAGTCACCCCTTTTGGTTGAAAGAAGGCTGACGGTTGCACTCAAAATATTTCCGATAAGAACATCCTATCCTGTGTATCAACAATATTACCATTCCCACAATTATCGGTCTTTCTCCGCGTGCATCTTTGCTTTTTTTTATTATCATTGCTTGGACTAGGACGGTGAGTTCAGTTAGTTCAGTTAATTTACTTTTTATTTATTTATTTATTTATTTTAATTTGAATTCTTGTTCAACCTGCGTATATATGATCGGCTAGAGGATAAGAATAATAAATCTTACAGTTGATTTATATATATATATATATATATATATATGTAATTATGATAATTTATTATAAAATAATAGATAATTAATGAGTATAATTACAAAAATCAATTATTAATGTGATGCGTGTATGTATAAAAAGGTATTGGTTTCCTCGTTTAAACACTTTTGGTCTGTGACTTCAGCGTTGGAGTGGCTGTGGAAGTTGGTGTTGTTGCTTTCTTGAGAGTCGATATGGAGAAACGGTATGAGCCATTGAAGGATATTGGTTCGGGTAATTTTGGTGTGGCTAAGTTGGTCAAAGACAAGAAGACAGGGGAGCTTGTTGCTGTCAAATACATAGAAAGGGGAACTAAGGTAAAACCTTTTTTTTTTTTGTAAGATTGATTTATGTGCATGAAATTCTGGAAACTCAACGGGTTAAGGCTGTTCCTCATTCAAAATTGTCCTGTGTAATAGAATTCTGGAATTGAAAATTGAAATTGACTTATGCTAATTTGTGTATGGGATTGGGGATTTCTCTTCTGGTTTGCATTCTTGAAACTGTTGTTGTCCTCTTTATCAAGCTTAATTTGATTACGTCACCAGACTCAGCACTCTCAATTAGGACATTATTATGCACAATGAAGTAGAGCAACCTCACAATTTTATTTTCTGATAATTTTTTTTCCAAATTGTTTCTCATCTTCATTTCTTCTGAGTGAGTTATATTTTTGATATCAGATTGATAAGAAGGTTCAAAGGGAGATAATTAACCACCGATGTTTAAGGCATCCAAATATTATCGGGTTCAGAGAGGTAAGAGTTTGTTTTTGTACCTTAAACTGTCCCTTCAGTAGAGTTTTTTCTTGACATGGAATTGGACATATTGAATTTCCTTAATAGTATCTGCATTATTTTTGTACTTACAACATGTAAAGAACCAATGAACTCATGAGTAATTTTATATCTAACAATATACAAACAGCTAGGTTACAAACTATCCTGCTTCAAGAATAACTGCAAATCAAATTCATTAGTTTGAAAATATCTGCCAAAACTAAATAGTTCTGTTCCTTCAGAAAGAAAGAAAGAAAAAAAGAAAAAAAACTCGATATGAATTTCCTGCATCGCCCGTATTATAACTAGATCGTGATGTATTCTATTTAGAGCCTTCCTAACGAAGTTATATACAACAAATGCTGAATATCAAATCGTTTCTGCAGGTATTTCTGACCCCTACTCATTTAGCTATTGTCATGGAGTATGCTGGTGGTGGTGAACTCTTTGATAGGGTTAATGATGCTGGTCGAATAAGTGAAGATGAGGTTGTCAAATTTAAAGTTCAATATATATATAAAATAATCCCTCTCCATGTATAATTTATCAGGTTATTGTTTTGATGGAATTCCCTATATTTCAGGCAAGATTTTTCTTTCTGCAACTAATATGTGGAGTTAGCTACTGTCATTCCATGGTATGTATGCACCCAGAATTCGTTTTTGGTTATTGATTAAAAACTGTCTTATATCTTCTTATGCATCCTGCTGCAGCAAATTTGTCATAGAGATTTGAAATTGGAAAACATTCTCTTGGACGGAAATCCAGCTCCTCAACTTAAAATTTGTGACTTTGGTTTCTCCAAGGTTAATAGCATCTCACCAAAATAAACTTTTATGAAATATTGTTACTATTGTTTATTGACTTTCCTATTTTAATTTAATATTCAATTGCAGTCCGCTTTTCTGCACTCTCGACCTAAATCAACAATTGGAACTCCTGCATACATTGCTCCAGAGGTTTTTTTGCGAAAGGAGTATGATGGAAAGGTATTGTGATTTATCTGTTATTTTCCTGAGTGCCTAATAACTATGTCAAGTCCCACACTATGGTAAGTGGCAGCCATATATGGTTTGACAATTGAAACTCTTAGTATCATAGTCCTCAAATGCTTAATTTCGTTCACAAATTGGCAACTCTGTAGCTTGCAGATGTTTGGTCTTGTGGTGTGTCTCTTTATGTCATGTTATTTGGAGCGTACCCATTTGCAGACCCAGGAGAAGCTAACAATATAAGAAAGAGTATTGAGGTGAGCTCTTACTTGACATAGAAAAGTTCCATCATGATTAATACCTTTCATCTATAGCAGGAAATTTAAACTCTCATTCCATTGTTGGCAGAGAATAATGAGTGTTCAGTACTCCATACCGGACAGCATACGTGTTTCTGCAGAGTGTAGGCATCTCCTCTCTCGTATTTTTGTTGCCAATCCTGCCATGGTAAGTTTTATCAATTCTGACAAAACCAGACAACTTATACAAATATTCTAGTTAAACAAGCTATATAAAACTACAAATTTTTCATGGTAATGGCCCTTGCTTGAATTCATGTTTCACTTTAAAAACGTCAAAATGAAAGGTTACAAATGTACCTAGTGGTTTACTTTTGTAACACTTTAAGTGGATATAGTTCTTGTATAAATCCTCATATTTTCCAACTAATTATTTCTCATCCTTGTTAAAGAGAATCACCGTCACCGAGATAAAACAGCATCCTTGGCTTTCGAAGAAACTACCTAGACAGAAATTTGAGGCTGAAATAAAAAAAGATTACAAGGAAACATGGAAAGACCAACCAAGACAAAGTGTGGAAGAAATCATGCGGATCATACAAGAGGCAAGGATACCCGGGCCAGGATCCAAAGCTGTGGATGTTGAAGAGGCTGGCGAGGAAGTTGATGCTAGTGGCTATTATGCGAAACCTTTGTGACCAAGGCCTGAATTTGTTGTCCGGTATATTGTCAAAGTACTTGATGTGGCTTGGTAAAAAAATATAATGTTGATTAAATAGTCAAATTTAAAATTTAGATTTGTTTATAAATATGAAATTTGAGTTCGTTTTCGTTTATAACTTAATTATTTTTCTTACCAATTTTATTTTTATTTTTAATTTTAGAGAAAAGTTCACAATCTTTTTCTAATTTATTGTAGAGTCACTTATCTTTGTATTTAATTAATTTCTAGTGCCGTTAAACATTGAGTTTACTAGAGTTTACTAGATTAGTTAAAGAAACTTGAGTTTACTAGATCAGTTAAACAAAAGGGAGTGCTTCATGAATCTAGCCTCAATTATTTTTTGTTTTGATAACTCTAGCCTGCCTTATTTAGAAATAACTCAACTCATTCATACCCAGTTTTGTAGGGTTGTTTGCGGTCTGGATCGATTTTGAAATAAAAATCATCCGATGTAATTCATTTGGTTTGATTATTTAATCATCCATTTAGTTTAATTTTTTTTTTTAAATTTGATTCAATTCAATCCAATTTTATTCCGTTTGAATTGGATCTGTTTTCGATTTTTCAAAAAGCCTAAAATTTCATCAAATAAGGTCATTCAAAGTTACAAATCACTGGAAAATTCAAGTCTTCAAATTAAAATGAGTTTTAAAACTTATGAAAAGTTAAAATAGATTAATTGACAATAAAAAAATTAAAATAAGACAATTTGTTATCGATAACATTCAAGATTTCAAGTTATCATCTTTCTATAATAATAAATACATAATATTTTGGATTGGATCGATTTTCACCAACCAAATCGAAATCGATCTAATCCAATTAAAATATGCAAAAAAATTCGATATTTTATTTTGCGATTTTAATTAATTAATTTATCAAATTTTCGGTTCACTGATCGGGGTTTGAATCGATTTTCGTCAGTTGATTGTATTTATTACACCCTGAAATACTGATTCCCTTTTCAAATGTTATATTTAAAGTTTTTTTTATAAGGGTGAAGAAAATTATTAAATATCTACAGTTTTAAGGAAAAAACATATTATCCTTCTATTCTATTTATGCTTTTATTCGTTTTATTTAATAGATGAGTTTGGTGTTTGTTATTTTATTTTTTTTGATAACAGGTGTTTGTTATTTTAAATGACATAAGTTATGTCATTTTAGGAGAGAGATAGACACAAAAAATAGAAATCATGAGAGAGAAAGTGGATGGTTTTTTTAATTTAAATTTTAAATAAAAAAATTATTTTGCATCTATCTATCTCTTAAAATGACATTACTTTATGTCATTTAAAATGACAAATAATTTTCCCTTAATAGATAAAGCGACAAAATTCAAAAAAAATGCCTTCTTGATTTTTTAAAAGATAAATAAAATAATAAATTTTTCTTTAAAATAATTGATATTTTGAATTTTAGAGGGGAAAAAGTATCTAATGTTATTTTAGATAATTTTATCTAATGTTCACTAAAACGACGTCATTTTGAAGTTGAAAAATTAAAAAATTAGAATGATAAAGACTATTATAACCCTGAAATAAATTAAAATTACAAATATACCATGATTTTCGCTCCAAAACGACGTCATTTCGGCGAACATTAGATAAAGTTATCTAAAGTAACTTTAGAAAAAACAAACCCTTATACTAAAGGAGTTTTACATAAAATAAAAAAAGGAAAAAGTATTTTTCCAGTTACCGGAGATAAAGTTATCTCTAGTGAGCTCAAAACGACATCATTTTGGGCTCACTGGATATAACTTATCTCCGTTGACTAGAAAATTCCTTTACCAAAAAAAAAAATGAGGGACGGTTTTGAAGAATTTTATACAAGATAAAAGAAAATTTTCAAAACGCATGCTTGTGTTTATTATGAGTAAGAGAATATAATATTGGTCTTAGTTGTGAATATAAAAAAAATTTGTTGGCTACTCCCACCATAATATTAGTATTTCCGATTCGAATAGAATTGTCTTCCATTATATCTACGAGTTATCCAAAAAAAATTTCGAGTTTGAATGGTCTATGTGTATCAAAAGAATGGTATCCTGATTGTATTACTCAATGTTATAAAAATCAGATTGACTTGAAAATCGATGAACCGGTCATATAACTTGTTCAATTTTGCTATTGGATCTACTATATAATAGAAATGGTATGATCCGGCTGGTTTTTATAAAAATCGATAACCCAACCCGATTCACAAAAGGAAAATAGTTTGTTCTAATCAATTGATTCTTTTCTTTTTTCACTCACACACACAAATAGTTTGTTGTTATTTGAAATATTTAAGTGATATGTTACTTGTTATTTATTGACTTATATAGGTATGTACTTACAATATCAATATTGTCTTAGTTATGTAATATACAGTGACTTTTAATTTAATTTATAATTAAAAATGTTGTCTACTAAATCTAAAAAATTAATATCACAAATATTATATATTTGTCGTCGGATCAATAATCAGGCTGGTTTAATAACATTGGTATTATAATTAAGCATTCCAAACCTAGCTAGTTTTGATAATGACTCATTGCTCTGTACGTGGGATTACGTTAAGAAAAACATTTATGAAACATTTTCCTTTTACAATAGGGTTTAAGCTTCTACCGAAAATAAAGAACACAAACGAAAAATCTTGAAAAAAATATTTGTCATTTTATATGATATAAAATTATATCATGTTAAGAAAAAAATAGACATAAAATAATATTTTTTATTTAAAATTTAAATTAAAAAAATTATCTACTTTCTCTTCTATAATTTTTATTCCTTGTGTCTATTTTTCTCTTAAAATAATATAAGTTATGTTCTTTAAAAATAGAAAGATCAAACTCAATAACCTTTGAAACTTTCCACGATATACTCGTGACGCGAGTCTCAAAGATTCCAACACATCTTGCTTATTGTTGGCTATAGTTTGGTTTCTTGTTTACTGAAAATTGGAATAGAAAAAGAAAGAAAGAAAGTCTGATATAAAATAACATTTTTCACTTTCTATTCCAGAGAACCACTGAAACTTTTTTAAAATAAAGCTCATCGCCAAAAATATATTATTTTTATGAAAATATATTTAAATAATGCTTTATATGATATTGTACTCTTATCGTTGAAATACAATACATGATTAATTGCATTAATAATCATGTATTGTATTGTTATTGCATTATTAGAATTTTTTTTTTTTTGGAGGTTACAAGGAATTGAACACAGCACTCTAGTACGAGTCTAACTGTTAGTCTGACTTGATCCGTTTACAAAAAAATAAATGGTCTGCCCTAGCTCGTTAGCCTGTTAATTTTTAACTTTCAAGCAGAACCATAAATTAACTTTACAAAATACTTAAATTCTGTTGCTAAACCAAAAATCATAATTTCAACGTCCAAATAGAATCATAAATCACAACAAAACTCATACAATCTGCATTTAAGTCACTTTCAAAAGCAAAATGCCTAAACTAAATATCATATATTTTATCAGATCCAACAAATAAATTAATACTATGTAAATTAAAATAACTACATGAATCCAACAAACACATCATGATGCTTGTAGTAAGTATAACCTCTTCCAAAAATCTTTTAATATATTTATATACACAATCTAACATGATGAGATGTTGGTTCCTCCTACATAAAAGATAAAGTCAGATTTTTATTAAAATATGATCGAATATAATTAAGTTATAAATAATTGCAATTGATTAAATTTAGGGATAGGTTATTGTGCCTACTCCCATTTTGTCTACCTTTGCCTACCCCTTTCGTTACCGTTCGATTACCATATAATCCAACGGTTCATATTTGCGATATAAAATAAATATTTTTTTCCCTTTCTTTTCTCCTCACTTTCTCTCATACCCTTTCTCTCTCCTTCTGCCGTATACCTATTTATTTTTTTCCTTTATCGTTATTCTCAGCCCAGGTTAACAAGAAATCTGGAAAGCAAGCAAAAATAACCAATTTCAAAAGTACGACACAAAAGTTTTTATCGTCTATACAAGAATACTCATGCTTACATAGAATCACACAATAGCATTCATCTTACTCAACAACAACAACAGCCGAGTCTTATCTCATTAGTGGGATCAGCTTAATGGATTAATTGACAACATCGAGTCATTGTCATTAGATCTTTATAAATTTCCTGTTTTGGTTGATAAAGAAAATTGTATTATGATTTATGAGACCTAGGTAGCAACTACAAAGATGCATATTAAAGAAAACCAGAAAGACTAATTATATTGTTAAAAAAAAAATTAGTACATAACCTAAGAGGAAGAGAGAAAGGGTATGGGAGAAAGTGAGGAAAAAAATAAGGAAAAAAATGTTTATTTTATATCGCAAATATAGACCGTTGGATTATATGGTAATCGAATGGTAACGAAAGGGGTAGGCAAAATAGGAGTAGGCACAATAACCTATCCCTTAAATTTATATCTTTTATTTTTTCTTCATGGCATACTTATTCTATTTAATTTTATTTAAAATAAATAGTACAACATAGGCCGGCCTGTACGCTTATAGGTCAGATCTTGTGAAAGTGCCCTACGGCCTTTTTATTAAACAAGTTTTTTCAAAGCCCAAGCCCTGCCTATGTTACGAAATTTACTAGGAGAGGTCTGGCCTGACGTAGGCCGAGCCGTAGGTCCCTGTAAGTTGGTCCGACCCAGTTTCACCCCTATCTATGTGTATCAAATGAATGGTATCCTAATTGTATTACACAATGTTATAAAAATCGAATTGACTTGAAAATCGATGAACTGATCATATAATTGGTTCAATTTTAGTATTGGATCGACTATATAATAGAACTGGTATAACCCAGTCGATTTTTATAAAATTCGATAACCCGACCCGATTCACATAAAAAAAAATTAGTTTGTTCTAATCAATTGATTCTTTTCTTTTTTCACTCTTACACACAAATAGTTGTTTTTATTTGAAATATTTGAGTGATCTGTAATTTGTTACTTATTGACTTACATAGATATGTACCTACAATATCAATATTGTCTTAGTTATGTAATATACAGTGACTTTTGATTTAATTTATAAGTAGAAATATCATTTACTAAATCTGAAAAATCAGTATCATAAGTATTATATATTTGATCGTCGGATCAATAATCGGGCTGATTTAATAACATTGGTATACAATTAAGCATTCCAAACCTAGTTTTGATAATGACTCATTGCTCTGTACGTGGGATTACGTTAAGAAAAACATTTATGAAACATTTTCCTTTTACAATAGGGTTTAAGCTTCTACCGAAAATAAAAAGCACTAAGGGAAAAATATTTGTCATTTTATATGATATAAAATTATGTTATTTTAAGAGAGAAATAGATACAAAATAATATTTTTTATTTAAAATTTAAATTAAAAAAAATCATCCACTTTTTCTTCCATAATTTTTATTCCTTATATTTATCTTTCTTCTAAAATGACATAACTTATGTCATTTGAAAAAAAAATGTGTTTGATAACATGTTCTATTTTTATTCCGAGAATGAGAATTGCGTTTGATAACACAACAAATAATATAACAAAAATAATTTCTATTAAATATAATCGGATCATCACTTTCCTTTCCATATGGTGTGGTTGTGGTGGTGGTGGCGGCAGTTGTATGGTAGTGGTGGTGGCAGTGACGTGGTGAAGATAGTGATGGTGGTTGTGACGACAGTGGCTGAGACGATAACAGTGGTAATGGTGGTGGTGGAGGTTACGACAGTGGCTGCGACAATGGTGGTGGATAAGGTGGTTGGTGGCGGCAACAATGATAGCAGTGGCATGATGGTGGTGATGGTAGTGACTACGGCGGTGGCGGTAGTGGTAGGTGACAATGGTGGTGGTAGTGGTGATGGTGGCAGTGGTGGCGATGGCGTGGTGATGGTAGTGGCGATGGTGGTGACGGTAATGGCTTTGACGATGGTGGTAGTGGTTGGTGGCGGCGGCGACGACGGTGGTGGCTGCGACAATGGTAGTGGTGGTTGGTGACAGTGGAGGTGATTGTAGTGGTGGCGTCGTGGTGGTAGTAGTGATGGCGATGAGGTGGTGGCAGTGGCGTGTGATGACGATGGTGGCAGTGACGACAATGGTTGCGATAATAGTGGTGGTGGTTGATGGTGGTGGTGACGATGATAGTGGTGGTGACGATGATAGTGGTGGTGGCGGCGGCGGTAGTTGTGGTGATGGTGACGATGGCATGGTGGTAGTGATGGTGGAGGAGGTGGTGGTAATGATGGTAGATGTGGAGAGTGACTGAGAGAGATAAGTGTTTCTCCTTTTGTGCCCGGGAACAAAAAAACAGAAATTTTTTGATTCTTTTTTCTGTTCCCCGGCACAAAAAATAAACCGGTTCATCCGGAAACAAAAAATAAACCGGTTTTACCAAACGAGTTTCCTATCCATTTATGTTCCCGGGAACAGAAATTAAAAAAGAATTAATTCCGGGAAGGTTGTCGTGCGCACCCAAAGATTCCAACACATCTTGCTTATTGTTGGCTATAGTTTGGTTTCTTGTTTACTGAAAATTGGAATAGAAAAAAAAGAAGAGTTTTATGTTTATCATTTAACATAATATAACTTCACTTTCCTACACACACATTAAAGAGGTGTAGTCCACATGTTTTTCTTTCTCTTTCATCATTTCACTTTCTCTCTCCCTTTTGATGTGAGAGTTGGAAATAACATTTACATTATGTTACATAACACTAATAAAACTCAAAAAAGAAAGAAAGTCTGATATAAAATAACATTTTTCACTTTCTATTCCAGAGAACCACTGAAACTTTTTTAAAATAAAGCTCATCGCCAAAAAAATATTATTTTTATGAAAATATATTTAAATAATGCTTTATATGATATGATATTATACTCTTATCATTGAAATACAATACAGGATTAATTGAGCAGTTATTGTTACTGCATTATTAGAATTTCTCTATCGTGATCTACATGAATTTTTTAAATAATTTATTTTGCTAATCATTGAGCTCAATTATTTCAATGCTTTCTTGTTATTTCAGTACTTTCTGGATTTCTTTTTTATTGTTAGTAGCAGGACCGGTTCGAAATCAAACGAAAGAAACAAACAGCACGTTCTTGTAGCACAGTCAAAGACTCAACTCAACAGGGAACAGAAAAAGACAAAAATGTGAAACTCTGTATTCGATCTAAAGTCTGAACCCTCCTCAGCATGAAAAGTTGGCATCCAATTCCCACATTCTAAATCTATCTTGTGTTCTTTTGAATCAATTATGATATGATCACTCTCACTCTCTCTTTCATTGCGTTACCACAGAGACCACTGTTATATTCCAACAATAAGAACTAGTCAACGGCCTCTCTAATTCGTTCCTCAACTATCTTTAACGTTATCCATATTCTGGGTTTTGCTCTCTCTCTCTCTCTCTCTCTCTCTTTTTTTTTTTCTTTTTTTCTTTTTTCTTTTTCTTACTAAACTCTCCAATGGGTCGTAAGCACAACGAACCAAACTCCACTCTGTCGAACCGTTTGATTCTCCTCGTGGTGTGCTTTGCTTCGTGCGGGTTGGTCTACACCTTCCTCTCTTCAGTGCTCAGCAGAACCTCTTCCATTTCAAAGTTTGGGACGTCGTTGGCATTGGTTCAAGGCGATGGTGCTGTTGGTTTGGCGGCGCAGAATGTTGGAGGGTGTTGCAGAGGGGTTGAAAATTCGGAGCTTTGGGGTGCAGCTGTGAAGTGGGGTTCTGATTTCAAGTTCAACAATTCCGAAGGGTGCTGCAACGCTTGTAAATCCATGTGCACTGGGAATGATGGGCCATGCCTTTGTGATACGTGGGTGTTTTGTGGAAATCGTCAGGCTTGTGGATCTAAGTTCGGTGAGGTAAGTTAGCAACTTGTTTTTGCTGATTTTGCAGTTTGGAGATCTGTGGATTTGCCATTTGGGTTGATCATTTTGGATTCACTCTTGCAATTGGTGTTGCAGTTGTTGTTTCTCTGCTTAGAGTTGCTGAGTCGAGTCTTGGACTAAATCTCTGTAATCAGAATTTCAAATGATTTCAGATATATAGACAATATATATTACTCAATTATGGTTAGAAATTCAATTGTGAGGACTCGTGAGTAATTAAGTCTCAACTTGGTTTGGAATGGACTAAATAAAGACCATATAACTCAATGGTTCATAAATCTAATGTCTTAAAACTAAAATCAAGATTTGGCGTTGTGATTTGGCGGGTGCTTCTTTACAATAAAATTATGTTTGAATAGTAAATTATATAACTTAGGAAGCACACACATGGTCACATCTTACCCGAATTGTTGCTGCTGCCTTGGTCGTGTGAGCGAGAGTATACAAAGTGAGACAAACTACTGGTGTGGTTATATAGGAGATTGTTGATTGGGACCAGTAAGTGCTAAAGTAGTAAGGTGAAAAGATAGATTCATTAATGTGCCTGATCAAGTACTTGCCTGTTTAGGCTTGGATTAGCAAAGTGTGTGGTGCATACTTCTGAAATATTTTTGGGGGTGAAGTGTGGAGCCATTTTCAATGAGTTGGTTTCTGTTATGGCCTTTAGCAAATTCTTTTGGAGTGTATTTATGCAGGATAGAATTGATTTTAGTTCAGGAATATCATTCTAGATTATTTATTTTTTAAATTCGAAATTTAATTTTTTAATCAAAATTTTGACCTTTAGCTCAGAAGTCATAGCATCCAACTTCATTGTTTCAGTGTTGGTTGAAGAAACAAAAGGACAGCTTAGCTCCTGAACGGCAAGAAGGAGTGCATGCAGGGGAAGAAGTTGGTTGGACTTCTGGTCTCATATTCGGAAAAGGAGAGGTAAGAGATGTTTGTGTTGAGATATATAAAATCATTAATGTAGTCTCACCCAACAGCTTAAGCTTTTGGGTTGAATTGGTTCTTTACATAGTATTAGAGCCTCGTGTCCCGGGTTCGATCCTCGCCGCCTCCCACTTTCTTTCAAGTGGAATTTCTTTGTTCGCACAGGTAGGTGGGCCTGTACATTGTCCACCCTTCAAGCCCAGTGGGCTCTCGTGTGAGGGGGCGTGTTGAGATATATAAAATCATTAATGTAGCCTCACCCAACAGCTTAAGCTTTTGGGTTGAATTGGTTCTTTACAGTTTGGTTTTTTTAAATAACCATTTTTATTTATAAAATTTGTTGCTTGCCAACTATGCTACCCAATTGATTGATAGTCATCACCTTATAAAAATATCTACATCAAACTACTGCATGATTTAAAATTCTTGTTCTGATACCGGCTTAGAAATGCATGCTGAAATGGTGGTAGCTCAGTTGGCGCATAGGAGCTAAGCAGTGGGGGTGAGAACATGTGTTCGAATCTCCCCAGTACCACCTTTGGGAGGGGTTTAAAGCCTTAATCCTGGACCCGCCCCGAATCGGATTAGTTGCGAAGCAATGAACCGATTGGAATATTCCAAAAAAAAAAGAAATGCATGCTGAACCTGAAACAAAATTATCAAATCTTGCATTCAATGGGCTCTGATGCTAATTATCTCCAAAATACATTTTTTTTTCTTTTTTATCTGTTGTTTGTAGTAAGCTTTGTTTTCTCAGTTCAACAATTTTTTGATTCTGTACTGTGATATGTACAATATGGATGTAATTGAAGTGTTGACTAAGACAGTTTCAGAATATAGGCATAGATAGCGGGAGTACATTGGAAACTAGGACTGGGATGGAAGTTCCACTCAGTTGAGACAGAAACAGTTGCAGCCACCTATAATCTGGTGCACATAAGCTATTGCTAGCTATGCCAGCGGGCTTTGAGATTGCACGTACTCTTTTTCCATTGATATATATCTTAACATCAAGCCTGGAAAAAAAAAGGAGGGGGTTTTACACCTCTACTCAAAATTTGAGATAGAATTATGTTGTGTTTATGACAGCGCCCAATAAAGAGAATCCTTGGTAAAAGTGTAATACATTTAGATTCTATGGTTAAGAAGCGAGTTATTTTGCATAATCTCTTTCAAGGGGCAGACCGTGAGATATATAACCTAAAATCCAAGCTATTGATAATCATTGTCTTTTAGCTAATAATATGTGATTACTAAGACTCTGTTTCATACACTAAGGCATCAATTGAGTGATGGGATGAATTTGACGTATATGAGTAGAGAACCAATTTTGGCATCTGTTGTGTGATTATGTCTTGTGGTTAATTGGTAAAACATCTTGGGCGGATCACCTATGTTGAAAAATTGTGTCTTCTCTTTCCTTTGATAGTTATATCTTTCCAGTCTCTTTATGATGTATTACCTAGTTGGGATTTTATCAACTTATGAAGGATTATCTTATTTATCAATATTCTTTCTAATTATTTCCAGGGTATTATAGGATTGGAAACTGAATATGGGACTCTTCATGTGAAAGTAAGTACTCATGCTTTCAGGACCTCTAGAATCTCAATGCTTTCATGTTGCATCAATAAACTGTTGTATCTGTAAAGTTAGGTATTGGTATATTTCAAGGAGCACATACGAACACTTTAAAAAGAGTTTCTAAGGCAAATAGATTACTTGTCAATGGGCTGGTGCCTGGTCAGGATGCACTCTGCATCTGTGTTTGAGCTTCTATGAATATTTGTTTGATCTACTTGTACTAGGTGATCACCAAAGCTCTTATTGTATATGTGTGTATTTTCAATAGGGGACCATGAAACCATTATTTGAATACAGAATCTTCATGAGAAATATACACTAAGGAGATACATCAAAATCATCATCAGTTGAACCTTCACTGGATAAGTATGGAGAACCTCAAAATTTTAATAGATTGTGGGGAAGACGGAAAGATCCTTGAAAAACTTAGAAAGATGTCTTTCTTTGCCAATCATCAACATTACCTTTATCCCAAATTAGTTGGGTCACTATCTTTCTTTTCCAATGTATTTAAATAATCACACCAAGGATTCATTGACTATGGAAATGGGATGCTCTTGGTTTCAGACATTCTGTGAAGCATTGATGTCAGCATACTGCATCTTATTTTCTGTTAATACCTGATATATCTTAACAGAGTCTTGTTTCTGCTTACACACTTTCTTTGTATTTCGAAATTTCCTAGTCATGAGTGAGGAATATGTTTAACTCTGGAGATTCTTTATTTGGTGCAGCTTTTCCCTGACTGTGCCCCACATTCTGTTGCCTACATTCTAGGATTGTTGGCTTTGTACCATTGTGCAGGCTGCCAATTTTACCGTGCAGAGAGCCGAGGTCAATCGTGGGATTCAGAAGGAAAACATATAAAGAATGTAAGACTGATTTTCCCATCTATCTATCTACCTATATATATATATATATATATATATATATATATATTTCTGTGTGTGTCTACTGCATTAAAATTCATTCTCATCAGCATTAGTTACTTTATTGTGCAATTCTATATCAAGCTCAGTCTTATCATTGTTAATTATTCCCATCGTGACATATTATGATTTTGTTGAGGCGAATATGTGCTGTTTCTGGTAGCATATTTTTGTTTTACTCCAAGTCATTTGAGATCGTTCTTAAAAGTTAAAACTACAGACTATTTTCAGTATGAACATGTTAACATATATCAAATTCAAAACTTACCAATGATAATGGAATTATGATGCCAAACCACTGTGAATTGATTGACCTATGTGGAAGCAATTTGATAAAGAGTAAAGACCCACCAGTAACAGTAATTTGCAAAACACAAAATAAGGGAAATGGATGAAGAAATTGATATTTATATTACTGAAAATTTTCTCAACGGTACATGGAATTAAGAAAAGAGATACAAGACCTGACTAATAGAACAGTGTCAGAGAAATTACAAGAAACAGAAAATGGAAAGCAGCTTCGTAGAGCAATTGGAGAGGCTCTACACTCTCCCAACCCAAGTTCCAAGCAAGACTCCAGATAATTCCTTCAAGATCTTCCTCTCCCTACTTAACCACCTCTGCCAGCCTCTCCTTCCCCCAACTAATTTCTTTTGAACCCATTCTAAAATATTCGTGGCCAACCAGTTACTAGCTGACTCAGTATTAGGTAGGATAACAAGATCCCATATAATGCATTCTACGGTACCTCTAATCTTGGGTGGATCTCTCTCTATACTCCTCCTCCCCAAAACTTTCACATTGTCCTCAAGTTGAAGGTCAAAACGTTATGCTAGGATCCCATTGCTTGGATTGCAAGAGCAAACTTATTTCCAATGCATGATAATTTCCGCCTGGATCTCATTCCCATCTTACACTAACTCTATTATCACTTCCTAGCATACGAAAAACATTTAACACATCGATAACAGTGCTTTTTGAACATAATTGGGGCCGTAGAAAAAGATTGAGAAAAATAGGCTCATCTGCAACACTCTGAGAAGATTCACAAATCATTGGTAAACAAGAGAATGGCCTTAATTGTACAGGTTCATTGTACTCATCTAGTAGAACTAATATAACATCCAAGGCCTGAGTAATAAACTTCAGAATATGAGTAGAAAGGATCTGTAGTATTCCTCTCAAAGTTGAATGCCTAAGAGTTGAATACTCCTCAGATACACGCCTAGATATAACCTCAACCATTTGCTCCAAAAAGGGACTAAACTCGCCACTACAATCAACAAACTCTGGCCATGTAGAAATTGTAGATTCTCCCTGATACTTCTGAGGCTGGTCCACTGACTTTCTCTAAGGTAAACAACTAGTTTGTACCTCTGGAAAACTCCCGAGTAACATAGTCAACTTTGGGACAATATTATATTGTATAGTGCTTCTAAATATTCATTAACAGTCAAAATTGATCCCTTACCACTTTCCTTAGTAACTTGCATCAATGAACTGGAATTATGAAGTTCTCTTTGAAAGTAAAAATCAATTAAGCACCAAATAGCTTTGCCATCAACAAGGGAATGAAAATTGTCAACTGCACAATCATAACTTAGACTTGAGTGACGGTTGATCATCCCAAGAAACCAATGAAACAAATAGATACTTGGATATATGTTCCTTAGCACCAATATTTGTATGCAAATCGAATTGATATAATAGGCAATTATGAAGGAACTTCACAGCTTGTTCCAAATAGAACTCATCCATGCCGCAACTTATGTTCCTTTCAGCCTCCACAACCAGATTTAAGCATCTATTGATAAAGACCCACAAGTTTTCCTTGGTATTGAGCCAATACCAACATTTGTACCATATGAGGGCAAGGCCTCTAAGCCCCCTCATAGCCTCTGTCAACTTCTCATCTTTATAGGTTCTCTCTGCCTGGAAATATTGTTCCAGGTATATTAGTCATCCCCAAGCATCATCATCTTCTTAGAATAGCCATGCTTCAAAGCTCCCCTGGTCGAAAAGCTCTGATACCAATTGATAAAGACCCATCAATTTGCCTTGGGATTGAGCCAATACCAACATTTGTACCATATGAGGGTAGGTCATCTATGGCCCCTCACAATCTCTGTCAACTTTTCATCTTCATGGGTTCTCTCTGCCTGGAAATATTGTTCCAAGTATATTAGCCATCCCCAAGCATCATCATCTTCTCCATAGAACTTGGGAACTTCCCTTCTCCATAGCTTTCTTCTTAGAGTGGCCATGGTTGAAAGTTCCCATGGTCAAAGAGCTCTTATGCCTATTGATAAAGACCCATCAGTAACAGTAATTTACAAAACACAAAATAAGGGAAATGGATGAAGAAACTGATATTTGTATTACTGAAAATTTTCTCAACAGTACATGGAATTATTAAGAGAGATACAAGTCTTGACTAATAGAACAGTGTCAGGGAAATTACACGAAACAGAAAATGGCAATTGAAGAGGCTATACACTCTCCCTACCCAAGTTCTAGCCAAGACTCCAGATAATTCTTTCAAGATCTTCCTCAATTATTTAACCACCTCTGTCAGTCTCTCATTCCCCCAACTGAATTCTGTTGAACCCATTCTAGAATATTCCTGGCCAACTGGTTACTAGCTGACTCGACATTAGGTAGGATAACAAGATCCCATGTAATGCATTGTACAGTATCCTTAATCTTGGGTGGGTCTCTATAACAATTCAATCGATAATCTGAATTTACATAGATCAAGCATGAGACATGTTTGCACTTTTGCAGAATAGGAATCCTTAGAGAAATAGACATCTTATAATCCGTGCATAGCTACTGGAAATATCAGTGTTAAAATGAATTTCAATGTCCCTCTTTTCATATATTTTCGTTAAATCAGCAATCCCTTTTAAGATTTATTTCTTTCCATTTCTTTGTTCTCATATGGAGTAGGTGAAAATTGGGGACTTGACTTCATGCTTATGTTAGAAATCTTGATACATTTTAACTTTGTATTCAAGACTACTTTTTTTATTTCTTCCAAAAAAAAAATGATATTAGATAAAAATATTATACTTCTGTTGACATCATTTACATATTGTTCCCATTATAAAAAAAGAATTTATTTGCATATTCATGGTCTCAATGCAAGCCATAATGTTTGTAGTGTTGGATGATAGTAAATGAGTACTTATATTCCAGGCTGCTTTTGGTCCCCCTTATGCATTAATTCAAGGGATGCTAGAAGCTCAAGGCACAACATTCAATGCACTTCCCGTGGAAGATTGTCCAACTATTAGAAGGGGCTCAGTTGCTTGGATTGGTTCAGGCCCAGCTTTCTTTATTAGCCTAGCTGACCATGAAGAATGGAAACATGAATACACTGTCTTTGGTTCTGTTCTTCCAGAAGATTTGAATATTGCTGAGAGAATTGCTACACTCCCCACAGTATCTGATGTTTGGAACAATGTTAACGTGTCCGTTTTGGAAAAACCTGTTCCCTTGTTGCTGCGAAGAATCAAGAAAAGTCACGAAGATTGAAAATTCGAAACAAGCTATTGGTGCATGTACAATTGCAATTCTTTTGGCTCCAAAGCTTATATATATTTTATTCTGCTTTCACGTCATGTTGATATAACGTTTGCTGTGACATCTTCACTGTGTTTTTTTTTGTTTTTTTTTATTTGGCAATCTTCTTCACTTATTTTATTTTGTTTATACTTTTTTCGGATGAATGTTTACCACAACTGGAAGTAATGAATTTTATGTTGAGAAAGGCTTAAGAAAGGGAATTCAAAGCTTTATGATGCTGAAAGATTATAATGAATACAAAGACATCATTTATTACAATTCTAAATACACATACGCATAATTTCATATTTGAATGTTCGATCCACACTTCACATTTACACAGTTTTCATTGCTTAATGTTCAATCCACTTTATTTTCTGCATATGTATACTCTAATTCTACAGTATAAGCAGGTGTAATGTGAGTTTGTGTGGGTTATGTAATTAGCGATTTTATTTTTATAAACCTATAAAAACAACTAAATTTTTTAATAATTCGTGAGCTACAATTTTGGAATCAACCATACATTGCGGTGAGAAACAGTACATCCACTAGGATAAATTGAGAGAAGGAATGCGAGAGCCTCGGAGGGAAGTGAAATCTGCTGAACGATACAATGTTATTACACAATAGCCAAGTGTGGCTTACAATCTTACATACTAGTAGAAAACCAATTAAATGAAACAAACTGATTGACCCAACAAAAGTAATCGAACTGATCTCTAATTAAGCTAACCAAACTAGAACTACCCTCTTAATTATGGTAATACTAAGGATAAGCAACTACATTCACAATTACATAATTGTGAGCATAGGACCCTGAAAAAGTAACACGGGGCTAGCCGAGAAGGTCATAAAATGTCCAATTGCGTGCAACAAAAATAGTCAAAATAACACAACGCTGGAGCTACTTTCAGATTTGTCTTGTGGTGATTTAGGTGCCAAGGCGAGCCATGACATGGATTCAGCTGCCTTATTAAGTGCTGCCATGTGATTGCTTATTTGATATGGCGCTTTTGCAGCGATTCTGCAGAAACATTGGATCAAAAACAGGTCAATTTATATAGTTTTAAGATGAAAACAAATGTATTGCAGTTGGTTCTTTTACTTTTGTTAATGTATCAAATTTCCCATGAGGCAAAGGGAGATTTTGTTTGCAAAAGAAAGAAACAAGAGTCCAAACACCAACGCAACTCTTTAATCAGTTTCCTTGATTCTTATACTACTAAGAAAGAAGTATAGGAAGTTCAGCTTGCCTACCTATCCTTTCTTTTCTCCAAGAACCGATGTAGTGAAGCTTTCCTTGCAATTGGTAGATCTGAATAAAAAGGAAAGACATGAATCAGAAATGCATAAAACATTATACAAATCTCCCATCATCTCAGATATTAAAGATCAAAAAGTACTTACCACAAACAACATGTCTGGACGGTGCTTGAGGATGCTCTTGAACGGAACTGTTGCCAGTGCTAGGGTTCATATTCATAGGAAAAGGAAATAAACTACTGGAACTACCAGAACTTCTGACTGTATTAGCATGAAATGAGGGTTGGCTTTGAGAGAATGCATAACCATAGTTATCCTGGCTTTTAGAGATATCTTTGCTTTCAAAGGACATGATCTCCTTGGCTTTGTGAGCTGGAAAATCTTCAAAGACAATAACTTGGCCACCATAAAAGATTGTCAACTGTGCACCTTTTGGCTCCTTAGTCACAGGCTTATTTACACTGCAAAACTTGGAAGAAATCATGATTAATCTAATTCAAAGAAGAAGATGTCTGACACACAGAATGAAGAGAATTGAAGCTTATCTTGTTTTATAAGTTTGCTGAATTGAATTAAAGCACGAGGAATATATGGGTCTTTGTTTTTCTAAAGACAGCTGCTTTAGTTGCTGTTGACAAGTCCACTTGCTTTGTCACGTCATTCATTCGGTCATTCATTCATGTTTGGTTTTTTTCTTTTTAGTAATTCCAGCACGTGTTTTCTTTTCTCTTTTTTCTAAACAAAAACTAATGTTTTTCACATGCCTTTCTTCATATGCATGCACGGTCGTTTACTAAATTTAAACAGTACGTCTACGGCGGAGAATATGCGAGATGCTTGTTGTCGGCTCTAATTAAGTATAAGTTTGATTGGATGCGCGGATATAAATCGGCTGCGATGAGTTTTAGGCTTGCATTGATTTGTTAGTTTTGTGTAAATATAAATTATAAGTGTGATTTGATTTATATTTAGAGGAAAAAATATTTGTACTTTTAAATGAGTCATTTCATTCTCCCAAAGAGATGAGATGCACATTTTTTTTGTCATTCTCTTTTCTTTATGATCTATCTCTTTTTCTCATTTAAAATGACACAACTTTATATCATTTAAAGTGACACACATTTTTTCCTTATTTAAAAAATGAAAACATTGGCTTATGTCTATTAGCTTGTTTAAACCTATTGGACATTCAATAATTAAAATAATATTACTTTATTATTTCAAATTATTAAAATAATAATTTTATTTAAAATAAATAATATGATATATGTTGACTTTATAAGTCCGACATGTAAAAGAAAATTTATAGCATGTTTTTTAAATAAGTTGTTTTAAAAGTATGAGCCTGTTCTATATGATCTTATATAATAGACTGAGTCTGACTTCACACGGGTTGAGTCGTAGACCCCTGTTAAACTTGTCATGCAATTTTTTTTTTGGTAACCGATCCTGATTATCTTTTTGAGATAAATCAGACCCCCTGTGTTATTTTCACAGTTCGACTCTTTGAGACACTTATAAAACTAATCCGGAGTTCGAGATGGATTGATTTTATGCAATTTTTAATTGTAAAGCAACTCTAGGGCTGTGCGTGGGTCAGGTTGGGTCAGGTTTTTGTCCGACTCGACCCAACTTGGTTTTTATAGGTCAGGTATTGTGACCCGACCCGCTTTAATTTGATCCAAGTCAGGTCTGACTTGGTTTGGATTTTGTTGAACTAGTTCAGAACTGGATCGGATCTGACCTGACTTGGTTTCTGAACTGGGTCTGACTTGATTTCTGAAGTGGGTCAAATCTGACCTGACCCGTTTTTGACTTGGTTTCCTCACAAAATTTCGTCGAAATTTCTACATTGCAAATGATGAGAATTTCGTCACAAAATTATTTTTTCGTCGGAATACTTTTTTTCGAAAAGCAACGAAATTTTTTCTCTAATGAAAATTTTTACAAAAATAAATTTTCTATCGAAATTTAGTTTCTGTTAAAAGTTTTGATGAAAATGATTTCTTCCATCAAATGTTTTAAACGAAAAAAAATTCTATCAAAAATTTTGACGGAATGTTTTTCGTTCAAAATTTCGATGGGAATCTGTTCTGACAAAAATTTCAACGGAAATTGTTTCGAGAAAAATGTTCCATTCGAAACTTTCGATGAAATTTAGATTCTCTAAAGAATTTTGACAGAATATTTTTTCCGTCAATATTTTTTATCGAAATTTTTTTTTTACAGAAATGTGTTCCGTAGAAATTTTTGATGGAAATATTTTTTATCAAAAAACTTGACGAAAATATTTAGTTGAAAATTTTCGATGGAAATGTGTTTCGCTAAAAATTTCGACGAAAATTTTTTCGTCGAAAACTTTCGCCGAAATTTGAAATCTGTAAAGAATTTTGATGAAATTTTTTTCCGTCAAATTTTTTTGATGGAAATGTGTTTCGTCCAAATTTTCGATGGGAATTGTTTTGAGGGAAATGTTTCATTCGAAACTTTCGACGAAATTTATATTCTCTAAAGAATTTTGACAGAATATTTTTTTCGTCAAAATTTTTATCGAAATATATTTTGTAAAAAATTTTTACGAAATTATTTTACAGAAATGCGTTCCGTTGAAAATTTTGATGGAAATATTTTTTATCAAAAAACTTGACAAAATATTTAGTCTAAAATTTTCGATAGAAATGTGTTTCGCTAAAAATTTCGACGAATTTTTTTTTTTGTCAAAAAGTTTAATGAAAATGTTTCTGTTTAAAACTTTCGCCGAAATTCAAAATCTGTAAAGAATTTTTATGAAATTTTTTTTCGTCAAAATATTTCGATGGAAATGTGTTTCGTCGAAATTTTTGATGAATATATTTTTTTGTGAAATATTTTGACGAAATTTAGATTCCGTAAAAAAATTTGACAAAAAAATATTTCGTCAAATTTTTTTACAGAAATATTTTTAGTCACAAATTTTGATGAAAATATTTTTCGTCAAAAAAATTTTCGAAATTTTTTTATGGAAATATTTTTCGTAAAATTTTTTGACGTAATAGTTTTACGTTAAAACTTTTCTTTTAATGTAATTGTGATTTTCTTTTTTTTTCACATAATAGGTATGAGTCAAGTTTTGGGTCAATATTAAAACAAGTCAGGTCTAAAACTGACCCAAATAAAAGTGGGTCAGTATTTAAACCAGTTCAAAAAATATAAGTATTTATGGGTCAGGTCAAGGTCGGGTCAAGGCAGGACAAGTGAACTAGTTTTTTTGCACACCCTTAAACTACTCATCGAAGCCTTGTAAAATGATCGGGCCGACCCAATCACAATCCAAATCGACAAAACAGGGAGGTTGTAAATTTTGGTTAATGGACGAATGACATAGCCCAAGCCCAAACCCAAATTAACACTCTTGACTCTTGAAAGTAGATTTCGCGGTTCCAAGTTGTAAGTTGTAACTAACCGCGCAAACCCTCGTTCCCCTGTGTTTATGTACGGAGTGTAACCAAATTGAAGTTGGAAACGCGATCAATGGTTCAATTTCACGAGCACATAATCACAGAGCTTCTAGAAGACTCCAATGGTGGCCTCGTCATCCTTTCTTCAGGGCTCTCTCTCTCGAAGCTTGTCTCTTCTATGCTCCTTCTGCACTCCTCTTCTCAGGGCACGCTCCTCATCCTCTCTCCATCTTCCGCGTGTCTCAAATCAAGAATCACCTTCAACCTCAAAACCCTAAACCCCAAATTCAATCAAATTCCCGCCGAAATCACTGCCGAGCTTCCCGCTCACCACCGCCACGCCCTTTACTCCTCCGGCAACATATTCTTCATCACGCCGAGAATCCTAATCGTGGACCTCTTAACGAACAAACTACCAACCTCCAAAATCTCTGGAATCATCATCCTCAACGCGCATTCGCTGTCAGAGACATCCACCGAAGCCTTCATAGTTAGGATTTTCAGGTCTCTCAACCGCGATGCGTACGTGCGGGCTTTTTCCGACAAGCCACACGCGATGGTGTCGGGGTTCGCGAAGGCGGAGCGAACCATGAAGTGCTTGCAGGTACGGAGGTTGCACTTGTGGCCGAGGTTTCAGGTGTACGTTTCGCAGGAACTGGAGAAGGATCCACCGAATGTGGTGGATATAAGGGTGCCGATGACGAAGTACATGGTGGGGATTCAGAAAGCCATCATCGAGGTTATGGATGCGTGCTTGAAGGAGGTGAGGAAGACGAATAAGGTTGACGTGGAGGATTTGACGGTGGAGAATGGGTTGTTCAAGTCGTTTGATGAGATTGTGAGGAGGCAGTTGGATCCAATTTGGCATACTTTGGGGAAAAAGACTAAGCAGCTGGTCTCAGACCTTAAGACCTTGAGGAAATTGTTGGATTATCTAGTCAGGTTCCTTTTCTCTTTTTTTTTTTGGTTTGGTGTTTAGTCTTTCATTGCATGTATTAATATATTATTGTAACCCCAGTAGTTTGTTGGATTTATCTATTAATTGCAAATCTTTGGTTTATTCATCTGAAGTTTATAGTGCTTATACTGTGTGGCTTCCTCTTGGTAGGTATGATGCAGTGACGTACTTGAAATATTTGGATACTCTGAGAGTGTCAGAGAGTTTTCGATCTGTTTGGATATTTGCAGAGGCGAGCTATAAGATATTTGACTATGCAAAGAAACGTGTTTTTCATCTTGTGAGGTCAGATGGTGTGAAATTAAATGGGATGATTAAGGGTGTCAAAAACAAAAAGAGAAAAGTTAAGGGAGATAAGAACAACATTGAAGAAGGTTAAAGCTTATTCTTATGCTTTCTTTGGTGCTTTATTCTGGCATAGATCATGATTCTGTTACATTACTTCATTATATAGACAAATTAATATTAACAAATAAAAAGAGGAGAAAAAGAAATGAGCTGTGCCATGCCAAGCTTATGGAAAGCATTTTCAGCTTAATTTTTATTTTGAATGCTTGTGTAGCAGTTGATGGTACTTCATCAACAAGTTCAAATGCTGGCTTAGTTTTGGAGGAAGTCTTGGAAGAAGCACCGAAGTGGAAGGTCTTACGTGTGAGTTAGTGAGTTCCAATTCTACAAAGTCTCTGGGTTATGTTCATTTTATTTCATTTGATATGTAAGACAGACATTAATATGTCATTGTTTCGATTCATATTTTTTTAGCCTATTTGTTGTTTCAAAATAGGATGGTCTGAAGAGGGTTTTGGAAAAAATAGTTGAATTTGATGAATGTTGAATAGTTTGGACTGAATCTTGATACGATCATATCATTATAGGAGGTTCTTGAGGAGGTAGAGGAGGAAAGACAAAAGCAAGGTGTGTTAAGGGAAGAAGTATTGACTGAAGGTGAAGACACCGACAATGGCAGTGTATTAGTGGCATGTAAAGATGAACGGTCATGCTTGCAGCTTGAAGAATGCATCACTAATAGTTCGAAAAAGGTTTGTTCTCCCCCCCCCCCCCCCCCCCCCCCCTCTCACCCATGACAGGTCATCTTATTAAGTGTAATCTGAGTGGGGCTATTTTTACTTTGTTCTTCAGTCAGTTTAATTGGTGATAAATATAAAAATTTTATGGTCAACTAGCTCATCAGCTCATTGCACATAGCCCAACTTAGCCAGACCAATTCTGTGCTTATTCCTGTTCTGGAATACGTTGGCATTGTTGATTGCAATAGTTGGATAACTGATGGAACCCCAAACAATTAATAGCAAAAACTAACTAAAAATGACAGTATATTCGATTAATATAAACTGAGACATGGGTTTCCCCTTTACAATTAGCAACAACACATTACTACTTGATACTACTACCTAACTCAGAAATAAGACTCACAGTACTCAATTACAATATAGAAATATTGGAAATAACAATGCAGAAAGATAAACTCCAAAGGTTTCAACTCACCCTCAAAGCTAAAGACCTAGGCCTCAAGAGATCCCTAGAGATCCTTTCCCGAAACCCCATTTACCATTTGCTTGATTTCATGCTTCCTTCACACTCCCACTCTCCACTCCGTATATCCTATTATTTGAGAATATTATAGAATAACTCTCTAATTAACTAACTAATTATCTCAGGCCCATCATTAATTATCCTAGGCCCATCAATAACTAGGTGACTACAAGATTTTAGAGGGAGGTTGGGAGACAGAAAATCTCCAACTCACTTTTTTACCTGTGAACTTTGGTCCTTGGTTTTTCTTTTTTATTGCACCGTGCGATGCTGATGAGTGATATGATTGCCTTGGATTTATAAAAAGCGGTTATAGCATATTGAGACATGGATGCACCCAATTAAGTGCACAAAATATGTGAATGGAAGTCATCTGGTTCTACAAACTCGGCTTTCATCGGTAGCAGCATTTGACTGAATTTTGGCAACTCATGTTCAACCGTACTGATGGATGTGCACTTGTGATGAATTACTGGTCTGTAATGAAGGGCTGTAAGGCCATTGAAGCAGCCATTCTTATTTTGTTCATCTTCAGTGTGATTTATTATTGATTCTGATGGTTTTCCACTTTTTCTATGTGCTTGTTATAGAATGCTATTACAAGTTCCTTATTGTGCTATATATCCTTTATATAGCTTGGTGCTTTATTTTTGTGGTTACGGTGGAGGTTTGCAGGTCTAGATTTCTTTTTGTAGGTTTTTTTAAGACTTAAAGAAGTTGACTTTCATATCCTGTATATTGTTCGGTGTTTGTGAAGGTCATGCGTGAAGAATGGAAGAAGTACTTACTAAACAAAGTACAGCTGCGTGACATTGTGCATAAAAAGAAGAAGCCAAAGGATCCAAAAGGTTTTGGGATTCTTGATGGAGTTACTCCCATAGCACCTGTTCAGAATGCGCAAACCAGCGGCATTAGTAAGCAGGAACATGATGCACTTCTGGCAGCAGCTTCAGATGTAAGAAATCTTGCTGAAAATGATCTTGTTGTTGAAGATGCTCCTCAGCCTGATTTTGGTGGACGGGGTCGTGCAAAAGGAAAGAGAAAAGTGGGGAATAGAAATAGCCCAATCATTGGCTCTGGAGTTCAGAACAATAATAAAGAGGAATTGACCAGTGATGAAATTGGGATGTTTAATTCAAAAAATAAAGTCCATGTAGATGAAACTAATCCTGTCAGTGGTGGTAGATTTTGTGAAACCATGCACGGTGGGACATCTGTAGATAACGTAGTTCTTCGAAGGCATACTAATCCTGATGCTGTAGCAAGAAATGGGAAGCCATTGCCACCGGTACATTTTTATGCCCTAGAAAGTGATCAGCCTATACTCGACATATTAAAGCCCTCTATAATCATTGTTTACCATCCAGACATGGCCTTTGTTAGGGAAATTGAAGTCTACAAAGCTGAGAATCCCTCAAAAAGGTTGAAAGTATATTTTATTTTCTATGAAGATTCAACTGAGGTTCAGAAATTTGAGGCAAGTATACGTAGAGAGAATGGAGCATTTGAATCTTTGATCAGGCAAAAATCTATGATGATGATTCCAGTTGATCAGGTTTGTTAAGTTTTTCTTCTTTCCCTCTTTTGTTTTCGTGTTTGGTTGCTTCTTGGTTTCCATTGTTCTGGACATGGTTGCCTTCAGTAAAGCAAGATGGAGAGTAGTAAGTTGTCAAATACTGATTTGGTGATTTCATTTTTCTTTGTTTTTCGACTGGTGCATTTTGCCTGCTGTTAATCAGAGTGGGCATAGTTTAGGATTGAATTCTACATTAGAGTCAGATTTAAATACTCCTCAAAACTCAATGACCAGAAAAGCAGGTGGGAGAAAGGAGGTTGATAAAGAAATGCAGGTTTGTTATATTTTTTATGTGTGATGTATGATCTATGCCTCATATACTTACCAGGGAATTTATAGTTTGCAAATTTCAACATTTCAGGTCATTGTGGACATGCGGGAGTTCATGAGCAGCCTTCCAAATGTTCTTCATCAAAAGGGAATGCGCATTATTCCAGTGACCCTAGAAGTTGGTGACTATATCCTATCACCATTAATTTGTGTGGAAAGAAAAAGTATTCAAGATCTCTTTATGAGCTTCACGTCAGGTCGTCTATACCACCAGGTGGAGACAATGGTGCGATATTATAGGATACCTGTACTCTTGATTGAGTTTTCACAGGATAAGAGCTTTTCATTCCAGGTTTGCTGACCACAACACAAATCTATCTTCTCTGCTTTTACTGTCTTCATCTTCTTATTATTAATAACGTCCACATAAGAGGGAGGGTGTGTTTTGTCAGGCAGCCCATTACTAAGAATGCTTGCCATTAATATTTTGGTTCAAACAAATACCAATTTCTGGGCACGGAAGGCCTGCGCATAATATTAAAATTTTAGTCCGACTTGGCTGTGCGGATAGGAAGTATTGTTGTTTCTTTGGCTTTAAGAGAAATGATTGTTCAAATATCGATAAATTTCTCTTGTTTTGCACAGCATAAAGGAGTAATAGTACTATTAGATAAGCATTTTGTTTTGTGGAATTGTGAATGACATTAGATCTTTCATGGATATCTTTTCCAGTCTGCTAGTGATATTGGTGATGATGTCACACCCAATAGCATTATATCAAAGTTGTCATTGCTTGCTCTACACTTTCCCCGGCTGCGAATAATATGGTCTCGAAGTTTGCGTGCTACTTCAGAAATATTTGCTTCCCTGAAGGCAAATCAAGATGAACCAGATGAAACAAAAGCAATCAGAGTAGGTGTCCCCTCGGAAGAAGGAATTGTGGAAAATGATGTGCGGTAAGTTGCTTTTTCATAGTTGAAACTTCAAATTTTGCTTTGTGCTTCCAAGGATGAAGGGAAAACGTGTGGGTTTACAGGAAGTGGATCACATGGATCTGCTGCATATGAATGAGTTATTAATTTATTATATGAAACATTAACGAGTTGCTTTCTCCCATAATTATAAAGCCAGGCATGCGCACCTCTAGCCTCCAGGTCTCAATTGATATTGGTTTATGACATTTAACATCAACATCAACAACACATTTATTCTAAATTAATTGGGATCGGTGGTAGATGAATCCAAATGAAAGATACAAAAAAGTTGAAAAAAGAAACATAAAAATAAAAATAAAAATAAATAAATAGAATTGTAATAATATATATATATATATATATATATATATATATATAAATATAAAGTAAAAAAGAAAGGGAAAAGAAGAAGAGGGAGAAATGAAGAGGAAAAAGACTAAAAGGGGACCATCTGAAACATAGGAATAACAACGAGTCTAACCCTCCACCATGCTTATAGCTTTTCTCTATTCCGTTCTAAGGCATACCGTCCGTCAATCTATATCCCATTCTATTAAATCTTGTTTTACTACCTTCCCCCAAGTAAGTTTCGGTCTACCTCTACCTCTTTTTGTGTTGAGCTCTTGGTAATAAACTTCTGTTTTTACGGGAGCATCCAGGGGCCTTCTCATTACGTGCCCAAACCACCTCAATCTATGTTCTCTCATCTTCTCAGCCACCGGTAGTACTCCTACCTTTTGTCGAATATCTTCATTTCTTATCTTATCCATCCTCGTATAACCACACATCCACCTTAACATCCTCATCTCTGCTACTCCCATTTTATGCTCATGTTGCCTATGTGCTGGCCAGCATTCAGCTCCATATAGCATTGCAGGTCTTACTGCTGTTTTATAGAATTTTCCTTTTAATTTAAGGGGGATTTTGCGGTCACACAAAAATCCAGATGCACTGTGCCATTTCATCCACCTTGCTCTGATTCTATGATTTACATCTCCATCAATCTCTCCACCTTTTTGCAAAATCGAGCCCAGGTATTTAAAAGCGTCTTTCTTGGGTACCTCTTGACCACTTAGATGCACAGGATCTTGGTCTACATCTCTTACCAGAGAAAACTCACACTTCAGATACTCAGTCTTGCTTCGACTTAATGTGAATCCTTTAGATTCCAATGTGCTTCTGCACAATTCAAGTTTTCTATTAACACCATCCTTGCTCTCATCAATAAGCATAATATCGTTTGCAAAAAGCATATATCATGGCACTTCTTCTTGAATATCTTTTGTTAGTTCATCCATAACTAAGGCAAAGAGATAAGGACTTAGAGCCGACCCTTGGTGTACACCTACCATGATAGGAAAATAACTTGATGTTCCATTACAAGCTTTCACACATGTAATAGCCCTATCATACATATCCTTGATTGCCTTTACATACTTTGATGATACCTTTTTCTTCTCCAAAACCCACCATAAAATTTTCCTTGAAACCTTATCGTATGCTTTTTCAAGGTCTATGAAAAAGCATATATCATGGCACTTCTTCTTGAATATCTTTTGTTAGTTCATCCATAACTAAGGCAAAGAGATAAGGACTTAGAGCCGACCCTTGGTATACACCTACCATGATAGGAAAATAACTTGATGTTCCATTACAAGCTTTCACACATGTAATAGCCCTATCATACATATCCTTGATTGCCTTTACATACTTTGATGATACCTTTTTCTTCTCCAAAACCCACCATAAAATTTTCCTTGAAACCTTATCGTATGCTTTTTCAAGGTCTATGAAATATGCATGGGTTCTCTATGCATTACTACATAAATGTTAGAACTGCAGAGCTAAGACTTCATATCAAATTGTGTCATTAATGAGTTTTATGCACTATTCATTTTCTGTTCGTGATATAAATTTAGTGGTTTATTGCTGTGTCACAGGGCTGAAAATTACAATACATCGGCTGTGGAGTTTCTAAGACGACTGCCAGGTGTTACTGATTCGAACTACAGGACCATAATGGATGGGTGTAAGAGCTTGGCAGAACTTGCACTTCTTCCTGTAGAGAAGCTGGCGGAATTAATGGGTGGTCATAAAGCTGCTCGGACTCTTAGAGAATTTCTAGATGCTAAATATCCAACTTTATTGTGAGGCTAATTAGGACAATTCATTTGTACAAAAGGTACTAACAATTTATTTTAGTCGTCTATTATTTCGATTCTGCATAACGGAGTTATAAGGGCTTTCCCGTTCGTGGAAAACTGGTTATTGAGTTATTAACATTTCTCTATCTCACTCATGTGGTTAATTATTGTGTTGTAATTTTACAATATTGTATTACTTCATTAATTCAATTTTAAATTTGTATTCTCATTGATTCTTGAGTTTGTTTGTTTTTTTTTTAAATAAAGTGTCTCTACGGATCTGGATCCTCTGATGTAGAAAAAACATGACATGGTCATGTGGAATCATAATCATATAAAGGTGGATCAATGATAATAAAGAAAAAAAGAGAAAAAAATACTAAAATAGATAGTTACAAAATCATAATCGTTGATTCAATTTTATATGATTGTGATCTTCTCATATGATCATATCATTCTTTTTTCCACATGAGATGATCAATTTTCATATATATATATATATATATATATATATATATATATATATAAGGTTATATTTACAAATTTTTTGTTTACAAACTCTTACAAACTACACTAAGTATGACCGGTCATACTTCGATCAAGAGTGTATGACCGGTCATACTTAGTGTAATTTGTAAAAAAATTTTATAAACGGATCATTTCCTTATATATATATATATATATATATATATATATAGGATTAAGTTAGTCTCATGTAGCAATATATATATATACATATATTTTCTTTGGGAAAAAAGTGTCATTTTAAATGACACACCTTATATCCTTTCACTATCATAAAGAGGTGAGACCCACACGTTTCAAACTTTTCCCACGCATTCTCTCTTCCATGATTTATCTTTCTTTCACTTAAAATGACACAACTTTGTGTGCTTCAAAATGATACACACTTGTTTCATTTTCTTTTTCTCTTTCTTCTTCTCAAATAGCCTAATATGGGTTTTATATATTTTATGTATGTATAGGAGATAAAATTATTTTATTTGTAAATGAAAAACATCAAACTTGTAAATATTTTATTTGCGATGGTTCCACATCCATACCCAACTATCCCATAAATGGGCCGTACTGACTTTTGTCCCCTTAGGATTGTGTTTGAAAGATAGGGCGCACCATATAGGTAGCCCAAGAGTCCTAATGGGCTATGGTGACTGTTGCTAAAGAAGCCCAAGAGCATTCATTTCAATGTCGTTTTCTCTGGCCATAAATACCGGCCTTCGGGTCTCAATCCAGCATCGTTTCCCGACTCCGGAGCGGTTTACCGTATAGTTAGTCATGGGCTCATGGCCGAGCAGTGTCTTGAATAAGGGAATTGTAAAGAATCAATTTAATTTAAAAAATTAAGTTGTTAGGTGAGGTTACATTAATAATTTTATTAGAATAATTATTACAGTAAAGAATAAAATAATTTGTTATTAGGATGAATTATAAGGGTAAAAGATAAAAATGTTTTGATGGTTTTGAAGGAGGAAAGATGAAATAATTTGTTATTATGATGAATTATTAAGATAAAGGATAAAATTTATAACTAAAGTTAGAATAAGGGTAAAATTGCAAAACAAATATGAGGATGGCAAAAAGCTACCCTACATCTTAAAAAAAAAAACTATTCCTAGGTGGTATAACCTTTAGCTATATATTTTCTTCATTATAAAAAAAAAATTATAATTAAGAATTTTTATAAAATTATGTTTGGTTAAACTTCTATTCTATTTTTAAGAAGAATAAAAACTAAAAATAAGAACAAGTACTAATATAAATTTCTATTTACAGTGACATCCACAATCTCTCTAGTTTCTATTCCTCTCTATTCCACTACTAGGTGCAATAATAAGTAGGCTCTTGATGAATAGTATAGCAATATTGCTTGTTCTTTTCATGGCCATGTTACCCCATGCAATTATTCTTTCCACCCAAAAAATGAAAAAGAAAGGTAATAGGAGAAATGACACGTATAACCGACGTTGTTGCTTGGGCTGTTTGGTGTATTAGTTTACACCATGCATAAATTATTTTAGGGAAATTCAAGTCTGAAAGAAATGAAATCTTATATTGGTTAAAAATTGATTAAGTGAGCATCGTGATATAAATTGAAGGATTCATATATCTAATATCTTAATATTTTGGATTATTTCTTTCACACACGAAAGTTTCTCCTGCCACAATTTCTATAGTACTTACCTTTGTGTTTGGATTGATTTTAGCCCACAACTATCCTTACTTGAAGAGAACTTTCAGTGTTCGAGGGTATGTTCCTTTTATTAAAAATGTGATATTTGGATTAATTTTTTTCCTTCTCTTCATTCCGTATACAATCACATTTTTTTATCATTTTTAATTGGTTTGTCTCTTTGAGTGAATGGTACTTCTGAAGCACCATAATAATTTCACCCTATTTGGCTGATTATTTCTGGACACGTGGTGGAGATAAGTGTGAGGAAGGGAGACAATGAAATTATGAGCCTTGCACAAACGATGGTCCTTCAGAGAGCAAAAATGAACATGTCTTTTTTGCACTATTTAATTAAGGGAAAAGGAGTTCTTATGGCCATGCTCTCCTTTGGAAAAGAACAATGCAATTTTTATTTTAAATTTTTTTTTTCTTCTCTAGGATGCATATTTGGTTGTATCTAGTAAAAGGCTAGTACCTTCTCCTGCAACCGGAGAAGTTATTAGCCGTTTAATTAAAGTGGTTTGTCAACTACTGAAGGAAAGTGATGCTATAGTATTTTTGTTGTTTTCTTTAGTTTAGATTGGGGTTTTGTTTGACAGTAAAGGAAAAGACAGCACTTCGATCTTAACCAGAATGGTGAATTGCGTGTAGTGCTGAAAACTTATTGGTAGCTCCAATAATATCTATGTTATTGGAAAGACTTGCTGACTTAATTAACAGTCTGCGGAAATATGGAGGATCTCTAAGACTAGCTGCCGAACTGTACTATAACCGGACAAGAACGAATCTCAATTACCCAAAAAAGAAAAAAGAAAAAAAAAAAAGAAAAAAACGAAAGTCAATTAACCATTAATGGTATATTAAGGGAAATAAGGGCTGAGATCAGGAGTAAAAGTTGTAAGTCTTACTTTAGAGTTAAAAGATCTCTCCCCATATATATATATGAAGAACTAATTCAACCTAAAAATTTAAGTTATTAACTGAGCTTATATTAATAATTTTATATATTTCTAACAGTAATTAAAAATTCTTTACCATATAAGAAAGTAGCATGTGTTTACCAAAAAAAAAAAAAGTAGCGTGAAATTCAGGTTAACGCAAAACAAAATGGAAAAACATTATAAAAGAAAGTGAACAATTATACAAAAAGACAAAAGTTAAATATGAAAAATATGTTTATCGTGTTATATGAAATAATTTTATCTTATGCATACATAAAAAGTAAATGAGAGCTTTTTCTTTTCTTTTTTTCTTATTTTTTTAGAGGATTTTATTCACTTTTTTGTATGTTACATGAGAAAAAATTGACTCAAGCAATATGAAAACATATTTTTCATTAAATATAGGATAATGTTTCTCTCAAGTTGCATAAGAGAAAAATATTTTTCTACACTTACATACAATTGTGGGGCCCACCAAGAGAAAAAATAAAATAAAATAGTAGCTCAATTATCAAAGTAACTATGTGAGTGTAGGAAAATATATCTCTCTCATGCAACTTAGAGAAATATTAACCTTAAATATATACACGAAGTTATGAAAGAGTAGGCAAAATCAACACAGAAATTAAGTGGGAGTGTGAGTATTTGTTTTTGGTAGAAATGTTAATATGTTAAAGAGGTACCAAAACTATATGTTCCGTTAATGTCCTTTGTAGCAAGTATTTAGTTTTGAAACTTAAAGAAATATGATAGCTTACAAATATGTCAGGTGTGATCAATATATTAAAGATGATTTATTCAAAAATAAATCATAGCAATGCTTAATATGCATCCGTGCAGAAGAAGTGTGGCCAAAATTAATTTAGAATGGAGTGGACCATATTGCTAAAGGTTGTGTTAGTACTCAGTTGTACTAGTATTATATCTGATCTATTGATCTAAAATTAAACTCTAAATTATTTACCTTTTAATATTCATTAACAATATAAGTCAAGCTCTTGCAAACGGGGAGAACATAGGATTATCCTCTTGCGGTTTGTAACAACAAGTGCTTGTTTAGCTAGCATATTTGGCGGAGCCATGTTAGTGCCAGCAGTTGCCTTGGCACTGGTTTATTTAGCCACATTTAGCTACATTTCAAATGTAGCAAATTCTGTTTTATTTTTTTTGAAAATTAGCCACATTTTGGTTGTAGCCATAGAACCGTAGCTATTTGGGCACTAGTTAAATTTTTTGACACTTGCTAACCTGCCATGCTGGTTCCGCCACTGTTTTTGATATTACAAAAGTATGTATTTCTTTACTAAAAATAGAAAAAGACAAAGATGAAATTTATGTGAGAATAATCATAAAAAGGATAGGAAAAATAAAATAAAAATTAATTATATTACTATTTTTCAAATTTAAATAAAGATGTACTGAGTTTTCAGTACTATAAAATTCTGATAGATATTTTCCAGTTTAGCATTCATCTCTCTCCCTCTATCTTTGCAACTTCGTATAGATAATTGGGTGACTTACACTAACACTTTCACTAACAGGCAAGTATGTCGACAACTATAATTAGCATAATAATGCAAGTGAATGTATATGCAAAATAAGGATGCGACCGTAAGATAATCAGAATCAATATAATTGACACTTTGAACTTACAATTACTCCTTTTTGTTTTATGCAACTATTACTCCTATTGTACAACACTTATAAAATGAGGTGGCATATTGATGATGATGACAAAGAGAAAAATAATAATAATAATAATAATAATTAGAAACAATAAGATGATTTGATTTGCCATTAAAAAGTTGAATTGGGTTACAGCTTGTGCTCATACAAATTAACGAATAGGCGAGAACCGAGTTGACTGTGCACCACTAGGTGCGCTAGAACCAAACGTGGCGGTTAGATATTTTACTGCGTTACAACCGACGTTGGAATCGGATTGAATAAAATAAATTAATCTAATCTAGTTGTTTACGTCATTTTATATATATATATATATATATATATATATATATATATATATATATATATATATACGAGATATGATCCTTTGACACTTTGACACCAAAATTTAATCTTTTATTTATTGGGAATTAATATTAATTAATAATTTATTCTCAATAAATAATAAACGTTGATTGACAAAAATCAAAGGTTAAATTTTTGTGTTAAATTTCAAAATTTGATATCAGTATTGACGAATCAACGGTTAAGATGTGGTAGTAACATTGGTAGTAACATTATTTGGTTGTCACAATATCCTATCGCATATATATATATATATATATTCTCTTTTTCTACAGTCAATGGAGATAACTTATCTACAATGAGTCCAAAACGATGTCGTTTTGAAGCAAAAATTAAGGTATTTTCGTAATTATAATTTCTTTCAGGGTTATAATAGTCTTTTTTATTATAATATTTTAATTTTTAAACCCAAAACAACGTTGTTTTGGGAGTGAATGTAGATAACTAATCTACATTCACTTTAGAAACATTAAATCCATATATATATAGGGAAAAATATTTCTCCAGACACTGGAGATAAAGCTATCTCCAGTGAGCTCAAAACGATGTCGTTTTGAGGTTATAAGATTAAAAAATTATAATGATAAAGACTAAAATAATCCTGCAATATATTATAATTACAAAAACACTTTGATTTTCGTCCCAAAAGGACGTCATTTTGGGCTCACTGGAGATAACTATCTCTATTAACAGGAGAAATTCTTTACCCATACACACACAGATATATATATATATATATGGGTTTTATAAGAGTTATGTTGTAGGAAAAGTGATTGTACAATGTTATAGAGATTCGTTTTGCGTGCTTTAATTTTTTATTTATTTTTTTGTTTTAAAAAGTGTGGGCCCCACAAAATGTTGGGAGTGTAAGAAAGTTTGTTGTGTTATGTTAAAGGATAAAACAAAACCCCTATATATATATATATATATATATATATATAGAGGTAGGATCATTTAACACCGGTGTCAAATTTGAAGTTTGACACCTCATTTGAGAGCTGTTAGATCAAAAAAGATCAATGGTATCGCATGCTTACAAATCAGAGTCGTTGATCTTTTTTTATCTAACGACTCTCAGATGAGGTGAAATTTGACACTGGTGTCAAAGGATCCTACCTCATATATATATATATATATATATATATATATATATATATATATGTGGGTGTTATAAGGAAAAGTGATTGTGTAATGTTATAGAGATTCGTTTTGCGTGCTGTAATTTTTGTTTTTTGTTTTTTCTTCAAAAAGTGTGGGCCCACAAAATGTTGTGTGTGTAAGAAAGTTTGTTGTGTCATGTTAAATGATAAATGCAAACCCCTATAAGATAATGCGATATATATATATATATATATATATATATATATATATATATATATATATATATATATATATATTCAAACAAGCTTACTTTTGACAATTAATTATTAATTATTTGCTTTTTATGAGGAGAGCGAGAACGGGATTCGGAGATGGAAAAAAGGGACAAGGTATCTTATAGAAAATCCAACTGTTAACTTCTATAAGATAATGCGATATATTACTCGTGTCAAGCCTTTTCCGCAATTATTAGATATTTGACTTGAACCACATGCTCATTAAGATAAGTTCAAAACCAAAACTATAATCCTTTAATTTGCTAATTCAAAAATTACCAGTTCTTCGAATCTGCTTCTGTCTTTTTTAGTCGACGGAAACATCAAATTCTGTTGGAGTTTTATTTCTTCTTAGTTAGATACATGAAAGGTTAGTGTCTTCTCAAGATTTTTATGCAATGGAAAAATAAAAAGACTTTATAAAAGAATTTGTTGGAGTTATTTATACTTACTTAAATACATGATTGGAGTATGAAAGGTTAGTGTCTTCTCAAGTTTCTATTTCTTGAAAAAATAAAAAGAGTCGATAGAAGAATAAAAGGTTGTATTGAAATTCTCCATATTAAATAATGAAGAATCTAGAATATTGAAAAGAATCCTTGGGAAGATAGGATAAATAAGATGAGACAGAATAATCCTCTACGAGAGAGAGATGCATGAAAGATGTGTTTTTTGTATATTTTGTATTTTGAAAGTTAAAAATAAAAACACAAAACCAAAACAATTTAGATATATTTTCTAAATTTGATTCTAAAAATTAAAAACAATTATAATTTTTAAAACTATTTTTACAAAACAGTCATTACCAAGTGTTTTTTTTTTTTTAGAAAATTAATTTTTTTTTTCTGAGAACTAAATTCAAACAGGCTCTATATGTCCTTGTGAGAGATAAACTTTGTATTTCATCCGTTGAGAGGGTGAAAAAATTAGGAAAAAGTTCAAAAATTCCTTTGTGCTATTGTTTTGAATCACTTATGCATTGTACTTTTTTTTTAATCACTTAAATTCTTGTGATTTTTTCGTTCACCCCCTCCTTGATATTGTTAGAAACTTGACTAAATATATCTATTTTACCTTCCTAAAAGAAAAAATAAAGTGATAAAAAGAAAAAGAAAAATAAGAACAAATATTATGAAAACATAGAATACTTAATAAAAGACTAAAAGAAAAAAGATCAAATGTGTCTAAATAAAAAAAATAGAATAAGGACAAAAAATAGAAGAAAAAATAAGATCAAATATGTTAGAAATCACAACAGTGACAAAAAATATTAAAATTTTAAAAATAAAAAATAGTCTAAATGAAAAATATATATACGGAATACAAAAAAATAGAAGAAAAAATTAGGATAAAAAAAAAATAGAAAAATAGAACAAAAAGAAATCGCAGGATTTTTAATATATTGTTTTTGAGTTTGGTGTTTGTCATTTTAAATGACCTAAGTTATGTTATTTTAGGAGAGAGATAGACACAGAAAAACGGAAATCATGTGAGAGAGAAAGTGAGTGATTTTTTAATTTAAAATTCAAATTTTTGTGTTTGTATCTCTCTTAAAATGACATAATTTTCTGTAATTTAAAATGACAAACACTTTTCCCATTGTTTTTATCTTTTTTATTTTTTATTTTTATCCTTGATCTATTTTATTCTTATTATTTAGATATGTTTAGTCTTTTTTATATCTCTACCTCATTCTCTCTATTTTTTCTAATTTTTTCTTTTACAAAAATCTTTAGTAGGTGGTGTGGCTCAAGACTAAAAAACAGAAGGATAAGAAAATCTGAATAAAATATACCAAAAAGTGAAAACAAATAAAAAAAAAGGATCAAACATATCTAAAGAAAAAAGAAAAAAGTAAATCAAGGAAAAAATAAAAAAGTAATATAAAAAATAAAACCAAATATATTGAAAACTCTAATTGTGATTTTTTTTGGTTTATTTCTTTTTTATTCTATTTTTTATCTTAATTTTTTCTTCTATTTTTTTGTCATCAGTATTTTTTTTTCTTTGGACTACTTTTTTTTAAATTTTATTCTTTTCTGTGTCACTGTTGTGATTTTTAATATATTTGACCATTTTTTTTTATTCTTTTTTTATTTAGACACATTTTATTTTTTTCCTTTTTTTATTTAATCTTTTATTAAGTGTTCTAAAATTTCATAATATTTGGTCTTATTTTTTTTACCACTTCACTTTTTTTTTCTAAAATGGGTAAAATAGGTATACTAAGTTATCTTCCTAACAATGTTAAGCATGGGTATGGATGAAAAACAGATGAAATTAATTAATTAATAAAAAAATAGATATGTAAGTAATTTAAAACAATAGCACAAGAGAATTTTTGAATTTTTCCCAAAAAAATTATTTGTAATCCTTTAATGGTATACTATGGAAGAATAACTATTTGTAATCCTATTATTGTTGTTGTTATAATTAAAGATATGGATCAACGGTCTTGTAATTTTTCTCTTCGTTGTTTGAAAAATTTTCACTTTAAAAATTAGGGTTTAATGTTTCTCGTATTATAGAAAATAAAATTATCTCTTACACAAATATAAAAATGTGTTAAGTTCATGGGGTCATGTGAAGTGAAGAGAAAGAAAAAGAAAATATAAGCTATAGAAAATAATTTTATCTCTTACAATATAAAAGACCATAAACCTTTTTTTTTCAACAAACTCCTATATCATTTACACTAGTACTACGTACGCAGTAGATATGCGAATACACTTTAAGATTTTTATGTATTTTTCATATTTCCATCTTCCTTTCCTTCTTAGTTGTTTGAATGTATCATATCAAGCTAAAATGGAGAAAATAATCTTAAGAGCCGCTCGAGATTATAGAATTTGCGATAAATTTGGTAAGAGAATTTTTTTAAAAAAAAAGGGCGTCGTAAGATGAAATTTCAAAAAGGGAAAATGGTCGGGACAAGATAAAATATGGAAATAATATGTATCATTTTAATGGATGTAAAGTTGTGTCATTTTAAGTGAGAGAAAAAGATAGATAAATGGAAGAGAGAGTGGATAAAAAATATAAAGATGTGGATCTTATATCTTTGTGAAAGTGAAAGAATATAAGTTGTGTTATTTAAAAAGATAAATACTTTTTCCATAAAATATATAGAAGAGTATCTACCAATTTATATAGAAGAGTATCTTCTTTGTATTTTTTTCTTTTGTTAAAATTTCTACCAAGTTCCCGATCCTTGATCGAGTTAATCTGCAAGTGCATGGCTCGATCTTCCAAGACAAGTGTTACAATAGAACAAAGGCATTTTGCCATTGTAATAATAAACTGGTTCTAGTATATAATGAACCTGGCCCTTGAGGGGTCAACCATAGGGGTCTACACAGACACGTCCTTATTCCAATCCTCTTGCTGTCTATACTTTATATTCCCAAGTGGGAGAAAAAAAAAAAGAATAGGCTAACACCTCGAGCCTGTCCTATAAATATGGCTCCACATTTTTGCTTTCTATCTCATAAATTAAGCCTTCTCTTGATCACTCCTGAACACTTGCTGCATTTCTCTCCTCTTTGTGCTTGACAAGTTGTCATTTAACATGGAACTTAATTTTAAGCACCAACTTGGCCTTGTTTGTGTGACACTGCTCTTACCTGCCATGTGTACCTCTTTGGACAATTTTACGCCCTCCAGAGCAACCTATTACGGTAGCCCAGATGGCTATGGAAATCCAAGTACGTGATCCTCATCTTCTATCCGTACCTGCACTTGCTTATATATAGTGTATGTACGAAAAACATTTCTATTTTTTCTTATTTTATAATACATGACCAAACACATTTTTATATTGAGCATTCCAAACTTAATTTTTTTTGTATAATATTTCAACCACCTCCAAACTCTTCTCTCAAATTTATTACCTCCAAGAGACATTACACTATTTTATAGAAACGGTAAAGAGCCTTGAAATACACCACCTCAAAAGCTAGCTCAAAGGTAGGAGTGCCCAAGGCCTTATAAAAGCCACATTAGTTGCACATACAATCAATGTGGGACTATATATCTCAACACGCCCCCTCACGCAAGAGCCCTTTGGGCTTGAAACGTGGATTATGCACGGGCCCAATTTTTGGTTTACCTTTTGTGCTTTTATTTTAATTCTACTTTAAAGTAGGGATGGTGAGGATCGAACCTCAAACTCTGATACCATGTAAAGAACCTTGGGATACGCCACCCCAAAAGCTAGCTCAAAAGGTGGGAGTGTCCAAGGCCTTATAAACTCTACATTAGTTGCACATACAACCAATGTGAGACTATATATCTCAACAGAAACATTCTATAATATTTAATTATTTAATTATTTTTATTAATAAAATTGAGACGTTAAGAATTGAACTTGTAACTGTTTATTCACGGAGGCTCTGATATCATGTAAATAATTATTTTGATCTAAAAATTGATGTTATTGAATGAAACTACATTAATAATTTTATATTTATGTAACAAAAACATATAAATGATGGGAAATACATTTGTCATGTTACATGACAAATAAATAGTTGTCATGTTAAGAAAAAGATAAATTATATAATATTAAAAAAGTGAGAAGACACATTATTCAATAAAATTATCTTATCTTTTTCTTAACATAATAACTATTCATTTATAATGTAATATGACAAATGCATTTTTCTTAAATGATATGAATGGTCAAATGATAATATGTTTTAGGGGGAGCTTGTGGCTTTGGCTATTATGGCAAGACGGTAAACGATGGCAGAGTAGCAGGCGTGTCAGGGTTATGGAAGAATGGAGCTGGCTGTGGTGCATGCTATCGGGTAACTCTACTTAAATACTTTAATTTTATGAACAAATTAAGAAAAGTTATACTATTGTAGCCGGCTTCATTAAAAAATATTATAGTTGCTCCAAACATGCATTTTTTGTCTGAAAATAATTAGTTTATTGACATTCATATTCCATGCCGTTAAGGTCACTAAATAAAATAAACATAAAGAAATGACTTTTAGACTTGATTACCTTGATCCTTTTTAAATCATATATATGGTAATCTCTTTTCTTTCTTTAAATAATTAATATAATCCTTAGGGAAAGAAGACTTCATAAATGAAACAAAATATATAATATAAAAGAAAAACCATGCTAGCCTCCACTATAATAGTTATTTATTTATCAAATATAAATGATGGTGAATCAGGTTAGGTGCAAAATACCACAATACTGTGATGAATATGGAGCATATGTGGTGGTGACAGATTATGGTGAGGGAGACAGAACAGACTTCATCATGAGTCCACGTGGCTATTCAAGTTTGGGTAGAAATGACGATGCTTCTGCAGAGCTTTCCAAATACGGTGTGGTTGATGTAGAATACAAAAGGGTTCCCTGCAAATACGGTGGCAATAATAACGTCTTGCTTAAGGTCCATGAGAGCAGCAAAAACCCTTACTACTTAGCGATTCTCGTTCTCTATGTTGGTGGAACATACGATGTGACTGCTATGGAGTTGTGGCAGGTATATACATATAAATATATATTTGTTGATTTGAATCTTAATTTAACATGCATGAGGAGTTTTTAAGGTACAATAATTGTACCGTGCATAAATATTTTCCATATACACTTAATTTGAGAATTGAGAGTGTTAATAATCAATTACTTAATTTGAAATTGAATATGTTAATGGAGCAGGAAGATAGCAAAGAGTGGAGGCCAATGCGTAGGGCCTATGGGGCAGTGTTTGATGCTGCTAACCCTCCTAGGGGTGACATCAAGATGAGGTTCCAAGTAAGTGGTAGTGCAGGACTGAATTGGGTGGAGTCCAAGAATGTTATCTCTTCTAAATGGAAGGGTGGAGCTGTTTATGACACACAAATTCAGCTTGATTAAAAAGAAAATGCACTTTTCAAATCCCAGGAACACAAGTCATAGAGTGACTATATATAATTATATATGACTAGTATTTTATAGTTTGTCTATCTAAAATGTTCCTATGTGGTGGGTGGGGATAGTGCTCTTTGTATTGGGGAATAAAACTGTGGGGATTCATGTACTTAACATTAGAATCAACATGGTATATGAATAAAATACAAGGTACTTTTTCTCCCTTAATGGTATTTTTCCTTGAACCTTAATATTGTTAAAAATAAATATCGTACAGATAAGGCTGGCAAAGTACTGTCTTTAAAAGGGTCACTTAATATTAATTACCTTGAATAAGCCAAGTAAAGTCATCATTGGTTCATATCTATCAACTCTAGCATGTTGGGGAAAATAAAACATAAACAACTCCAGTTTTGGTGTTGTCGGCTATGAATACTTGAACGATATTCTTTTTCATTCTTTTTTACTGTGGTTGGTGGTGATGCTCTATTACTTAGGCACTCAAGTCATAAGAAAATAGGGTGGAGAATGCGTGCCTTTTAATTGTATCAGAATAAGGAGATAATCATCTTATTGTGGGGGATTGAGCTAGGACACCATTTAAAATATATTTTCTAATTTGATGGGATAACCCTAAACCAGTTATGCATGGAGAGATTGCTATGGGATTTTAGGAAATTAGGCAAGGTCTAAGCCCAATAAATCAATTAGAACAGGTTCAGATCAATTAACGAAATGGCCATTCAATTTGGTTTAGCTTAAGGATGTTCTTTAAACCAAAAGAATAATGGAAGTACCGGAGGGAAGCTTTCCCTCTTTTCCCTTCTCCCAAATTGCACTCAAAAGAAGGAAGGAAGGGACTAGGGGTGGCAATATGGGTTGAGCTCGGCGGGTCAACCCGCCAACCCGCTAAAACGGGGCGGGTTGGGTTGAGATTTTCAACCCACCAACCCACCTCAACCCGCCCTGCCTAGAAGTGGGTCAAAACGGGTTCAACCCGCCGCGGGGCGGGTTGACCCGCCGGGTTTTAAATTTTTTTATTTTTTTTATTTTTTTACAATTAGGTAGTATTTTATTAGTATTTAAATTTTTGTGATATTCAATTTTTTTTTATCTTAGTACTTTCTAGAAAAAATAAAGAATAACTATTTTATTTATGACAAATGTTATCTATTTATAAATTCCTAAAGAATGTTTGACAAATATTAATATACATTTAAGATTGAAACTAAAAAAAATATAGAGAAGTGTGAAATAAAATAAAATAATATTAAAAAAATTCATAAAATATAATTTATTTTTGAATTTTAATTAAATTTTTTTTAATTGGCGGGTTGGTGGGTTGACTCGCCAACCCGCCAACCCACCATAAAACGAGGTGTGTTCATTTTTACAACCCATATTTTTTGGCGGGTCAACCCGCCCCGCCCCGTTTTTGGCGGGTTGGTGGCGGGGCGGGGCGGGGCGGGTCAACCCAAATTGCCACCCCTAGAAGGGACTATTTATGCCTCGTTTGATTTTTGTTGTTAAAGATGTTTTTTTATTAAAAAAAAAAAAGGTGTAACAACTTCCTACAATTAGCTTGTGAATAATTGGTTAACTTTACTTCTGTAAGAGTTTTTGGTTTGCGTAACTAACATTAATCCTTATTTTATGCTAAATTTGATAGTATTTTTATTATTTGTGGGTTATAGCAATTCTTATCTCTAAGCTTTTAGGCTGAAGATAAAATATATTGTCCAGCCATCCATGACCTGAGCTATCTGATGATCATTGGGTCTCAAAATAATGTCCATGACCCTGACTACTGATGTTGGGTGTAGGCTTATTTTAATATATATATATATATATATATATATATATATATATATATATATATATGTGTTCAAATAAGTTTAATATTTTAAAAAAAAACTATGTAATTTTAACTTTTATTAACAAAATATAATTTTTTTTTAAAAAATATACTAGGTTTAAGTTAATTTTTTATAACATTTGATTAAAAAATGCATTTTTTTGAAAAAAAAAAACGAATGTTGATCATTATTACGAATAATATACAATGAAGAAAATTAATTTTCCAAGCTAAATTGTAAAAAAAATAATTGATTATATAAACAAATTATAAATTGATATTTTATTTAAATATTAATATACTTTGAATTTTTTTTAAGCGTACTTATGAATAATAAATGAATCCCTAAATCTCACTTGTTAAAAAAGATGCATTTGCACGACATGTATTGGACTTTAGATTAAATGTATAAGTTTTTCTTTTTTAATAAATTTTTTTATTAGGGTTAAACACAAATATCACTGTTATCAAAAAAAAAAAAAAAAAACACAAATATCACACTCGGGACAGGGCAGACACCGGTGTACGTTTTTTTAATGGGTTCAATTTTTTGCGGTTACTACAGATAAGTTATCTGCAATAAACTCAATACGACGTCGTTTTGGAGCAGAAATTATGGTGTTTTTCTAATTTTAATTTATTTCAGGGTTATAATAATCTTTATATTTTAAGATTTCAATACTAAAACGACATCGTTTTGAGCATAAATACAGATATCTTATCTGCATTAACTGCAGAAATATTTTTCTCTTTTTTAATATACCTTATAAGGCAAAAAAATTAATTTAATGTTTTTTAATAAAATAATTACGCATTTATTACAGTTTTAAGAATAATTACAGATCTACTGCACAATGTGACGTCCCTTTTAGGCGCGTCACACTTGAGCCCTATATATTCCCCTACCACTCTATTCACTCTTCACACCTCTTCTCTCACTCTTCATATCTCTTCTCTACCAAAATTCCTAACATCATACATACATAATCCTTTATCTTTAATTTAGTATTTGAATTTTATTTCTTATTCTATTTAAGAATGAGTTCACATCCTAATTCTGTTCGTGTTGTGTTATATTACAATGGTAGGAAGGTAGAAGGTCGACGAGATGTCATGTTTGAAGGTGAAAAAAGGCCGACACGAATCCAACGCAATGCAACCATTGGCGAACTGCATCAGAGAATTCGGCAGAAGTTAAGTCTTCAAGGCAAACAATGTATCACTTAGATCACGACAAGGTTATGACAATGTGATAAATACATTAGTTTGCAAGTGGTTGACGATGAAGACATGGAGATGACAATGGAAGAATTTTTCAACCAGTCAAGGACATATTTTCTGGAGTTGTATGTCGACATCGTCGCAGCGGAGAATGTTCCATTACTGGTGAGGTCAGTTGATTTAAATTCTCCCCATCTTCCATCTCCGTCTGCCGTTCATGCGTCTCCAGTTGGTAACATTTCTGAGGGTGATGAAAATGATCCGAAAAGTACAAACAGCGGGCCAATCCTCGGATTTAGATCCGATAACGACAATGCCGTCAGTAGGCAATCCCAATATGCCGGCCACATCCTATAAGGTGATAGTCATCTCACCTTGGGTCACGTGGAAAGTATGTGTCTCTGGTCTTCACCTCTCGACCATAGCACTAATTAATAGGGCATTAATCTGAAATAAATTATACAATTATCACATGTTAACGAATGGTATTGAATAATCACATAAATACAAAACGTTGTAAATTGCATACCTGGATATGTCGCATCCGGGCAACATGTATAAATTCAGCCTGTGTGAGGTGGTCTGTGACCACCTCTCGAATAGTGCCGGTAGGTGGCCCCCCTGTGGTTTCCCACGCCTGGTCTTCAGTCTCCTCACATGCTCTGTATTCCACACTCGCTGTGAAATATGGGCCTTCTGCGTCCTCTTACGAAGGATGTCACATCTATAAGGCTCAGGTATGATGTGCATCCTAGGATCGGTAGGCTCTGGATCCGATGCAGAACCCGAAGATGATGATGAATCAGCCATGACCCTAAACTATATAATATAAAACAACATTGAAATTAATCACATGTAAGAACATATTTTATGTACAAATTAATTAAGCAATGCTCTAATTTATTATCAAAAATATTAAGCATAAACCCTACGTTTTTACTACATTCGAAATTAATGAAATAATATTAATAGGTAGTACAGTCATTTATTTGTAATTAAATAACAATAAAACGTCGGACACAAATTAAATCATACTGACATAATACTTAACCCTAAGCCACTAATAATTTCATAAATATGTACTAATAATAACACCTAACTGACTACAAAATTATCAATACACTCCTGCATTAATAACATCATACAAAATTTACGAAGTCACTATCACTACTTTCTAAATCACTAATTAATACGCTAAACTCCAATGCATAATTAACTATTAATAATAATATCTACGTAACAAAAAAATTACTAAATCATTACAACATTCATAGCATGGTACAAAATTTCTAAGTGACTATCCTAATGTTCTAAGTCTCTAATATACGATAAATCCTAACATGTTCACAAGGTAGCACTGTAATTTAAACGTATACATAGCAGGTATTACGAACTTACCTAAGTTGGCAGAGCTTCGCTACGAAAATTTTCGCGTTCGGTCGGGAGCACAACCCGTGGTTAGAGAGAGGTGAAATGGTAAGAGTGAAAAGTGAAATGGTAAGAGTGAAAAGTGAAATGGTAAAAATAGAGGTATATATAGGCACAAGTGTGACGCCCCTTTTGGGCGTCACATTATGCAATAAATGTGTAATTATTTCCAAAACTGTAATAAGTGCGTAATTATTTTATTAAAAAACATTATTTTAATTTTTTTGCCCCTTATAATATACTTCAAAGTTCAAACATTCAATATTTTATGGGTTCGCTTTTTCTGCAGTTAATGGAGATAAATTATTTGCCGTAAGCCCAATACGACGTTATTTTGGGACAAAAATCATGGTATTTTTATAATTTTAATTTATTTCAGGGTTACAATAGTCTTTATATTTATAACTTTTTAAGATTTCAATACCAAAATGACATCGTTTTGAGAATAAATACAGATAACTTATCTACAATAACTAGAGAAATATTTTTTCCATATTTTATTTGTGATTGTTTCACTTTCCTACCCAACTACCCCATAAATGGGCCGAACTAATTTTTCGTCCCTTGGGATAGTGTTTGCAAAATGGGCAGCATCCTATATGTAGTTTAAGAGATCTAGTGGGCTGTGGTGACTGTTGATAAAGAAGCCCAAGAGCATCAATTTTGTCATTTTCTCTGGCCCGAAATACCGGCCGTCGTGTCTCAATCCAGCATCGTTTCTCGTATAGTTAGTCATGGCCGTGAAGTGTCTTGAATAAGGGAACCTTACATGTTAAATTTTTACATAGGTGTTTTTCCTTTTCTTTTTCCATTCATGTGAAATTTTTATTTTTACCTTTTGATGGATTTTTATAAATTTTAATAGGGTAATGTTTAAAAAAATAAAAACAAAATTTTTTTATATGTCATTGACACGAGGAAATCTTAGATAAGAAAGTTTTCTCAAAACCAATACTTTACTTATGTGATTTGTCTGTAAGATTCAATATTATCATGTGTAAATTATATGTTATGCAAAACTAAGTGGTACATGTTAAAATTTTGAAATGAGGAGGTCAATGTAGAATTTTAATATGAAAATATGAGAAAAATTATATTTACAATTTTTTTTTTTACAAACTATACATGTATTAGGAGTAGTACCTTTCAGCATACAATGTACTATCCCTAGTACATAGTGTAGTTTATAAGAGTTTGTAAAAAAAAATTTGTAAATATAACCCTACCGGATATAGCTGACATTTTATTTTTGTGACACATTACATGCTAATATAATTTACTAGATGCATTTGTTTACCTTCATTGTTAAGATGATGAAAAGCCTATTTTCCCATATGTAAACTTATGCGGACCAATGCATTATGTCGTGCTGTTTGCAGGAATAGTGACTAAAATGTCATTATTTTCCAATTTGTTTTTCTTAAATGTCATGCCAACAGTGTTAATTCCCAATATGTCATATGGGCAAATTTGCTACTTTAGGTAGTGAACTTGGTTGCAATTAATGCACCTGCACGTTTTCACTTGTCACGCCATGTGGCAGACATGCAACGAAGTTCGCTACCTGCCCTAACGAACTTCGTTGCATGTCTGCCATATGTCATCGCGGCAAGTGAAAATGTGCATGTGCATTAATTGCAACCAAGTTCACTACCTCGAGTAGCAAATTTGGTGTCCATCAGAAACGTGACACATCAGCAAACTGAGTTCGCTACTGTGTCTAGCGAACTTGCCCACATGACATATTGAAAATTAACACTGTTGGCGTGACATTTATGGAAAAAAATTGGAGAACAATAGCATTTTGGTCACTGTTCCCTGTTTGCAAACCCACTAAAATATTAAAATATAGTTTGTGTAGAGCTGAGGCCAATCATTCGGTGGTTCCATTCAACTGCAAAGATGGATCTATAGATTATTATAACAACTCTCATTCACACTGTTTTAACTTTTTCCCCAGGTTAATTCATATGCTTGGGGTTAGGAAATATTTCTTGCGCGCTTATTCATTCTTTGGGTGTTACAGAGAAAGTAAAGTACATTACAGATCATTATTCTCTCATACTTTTACATAATTCTAGCAAACACACTCCACACATACACACATATCCCAATTAACTTGGCTACTACTTGCTCTACGATATTCCTCCCACAAAGCATATTGGAAAATCACCTAAGCAAACTGAAGCTGATATATTTTCAGCACCTGAATTATTTCATCAGGTACCATGTTTCTTGGAGAAATTATCGGAGCACAATCCTAATTGCGCTCAATGAACATATAATAATTCTATTTTTTTCAGGTAAAGTACATGTGAAGTCATTATCATACTAAACCAGTGGCGGACCCACTTGTGGGCAAATGTTCACAAGTGCGGTCATAAAAAAATTTATTTCAAATTCTTTTTGGTTGCAGATTTTTATTTGTCTCTTAATTCAATAAATATATTTGGAGTAAATATCTTTTTAAGTCTCTAGCAAAGAATATGATCTCCATTTTAATTTCTTACAAAAAAAAATTAGTGTCGATGTCCCTAAAAAATTTAAAGTGAATCAATTTAATTAAAATCGTGGTCCCTCACAAATTCAAAAAAGATCTAAATTAATCTCTCAAAAAGACCAAAATTAGTTCACTTTGAATTTCATTGGGACCAGGTGACTAATTTTTTTTTCATAATAGACTAAAGTGGGGACCAAAATTTTTGTTAGGGACGAAAAAAGATATTTATTCTTATATTAGTTAGCAACGTACGGAGATGATTAAAATAACTTAGCTGCGCAAATTGATTAGAGAGAAAACTTATTATTCCTCCCATGTCACATACCCATTCTCATGCTCTCTTCATCCTTTGTTTCCTTTTTCATTTTTTTAAAAAGAGATGATTGATGGCAGGTCTGACATTCTCAAATAAGTTAATATCTAGAGACGAGGCCTTCACTGTGATTTTGTTTGCCTTATGTACTAGTAGTGTTGAATTTTTTATTCACCACTATAAAATAGAATGATGATGTATGATAAGATTTAGGGAGAAATAATTAGTCAAACTATTGCATGCTGCTTGTTATGGAAGAAACTAGATTATGAGCAGATTTAAGCTTTAATTAAACTTTCTTTACAAAAAAAAAATTCGAGGCCACTGTCCCCAAACCTCCACTAAATGTGCGGATATAAGTTTTTTTTTCCTGGATCTGCCAGTATACTAAACACTTAATAGTCTTATCGCAACATATCAAGATTTAGTAACTTTTGCAAGCAGGGCTTCAATCACTACCATTATCTCAGGAAAAGAGTAATTATCTGTCTTATGGCCATAATTTCACGTTTACACTTGTATGTTTCATTTTCATAATAACTTGGGCTGTGATCTTCTGTATTAGCAGCTTTAAAATGGTTAATTGCCTTTAGTTTACACTTGTATATGTTCCAATGACTGCACCAACCATGAGTTAGTGTTTCATGTTTCGACTAAACATGGAAACCCAAAAGCCTTAAATTATTGAACTTTAGAGGGCGTTTAGAAGATAAAATTTTTTGCGTCCGAAAATTATGAATATGATGAAAAACTGAGTTTACCGTGAATGGTATAAAAAAATTGTTTGGTAGGCGTAAATATTACCGAAAATATTAAATAATTTTACTGAATATATGTTTGGTTGATAGTAAAATATTACTGAAAATAAATGATGAATTTACGAAAGTAACCTCAACTTTTCGAAACAACATACTTCAACGGTATTTTGTACAAGCACGAACAACACATTGTAGTTCAAACTTGTAGAAGAACTTGTGTAGAGGTGAGAATAAACAGAGCTGAGAATTGTGAACATTGCGTCAGCTTCGAGCTTCCTTTCACAATCACTTGAAAAAGGGTATTCTAATATATTATAGAATTGTAAATAATGTGTACAAAGGGTTCTCTATTTATAGAGAATATTTGACCTACTTTTAACCTAATGGGCTTGGCCCAATACAACAAAGGGCTTGGCCCAATACAACAATAAATGACTAAATAAAAACTAAATAATCAATATTATTTACAACACTCCCCCTCAAGCTGAGGAATAGATATTTATCATTCCCAGCTTGCTAGTAAGTTCTTGAAATCTGTCTGAAGGAAGCCCCTTTGTTAATAGATCAGCTAATTGACGCCCAGTGGGAATGTATGGAGTGGTAATCAACCCGCTATCAAGTTTCTCTTTGATGAAATGGCGGTCGACCTCAATATGTTTAGTCCGATCATGTTAAACTGGATTATGAGCTATACAAATAGCGGACTTATTATCACATAGCAGCTTCATAGGTCCCTCACATTTTATTTTGAGATCATCAAGTACAATTTTCAGCCACAGTAACTCACAAATGCCTTGAGCCATAGCTCGAAATTCAGCTTCTGCACTTGATCTGGCAACCACATCTTGTTTCTTACTTCTCCATGTCACCAAGTTACCGCAAAGAAACATGCAATAACCAGTGGTAGAACGACGGTCAGTCACGGATCCAGCATAATCAGCATCTGTGTAGACTTCTAAAGATAGATTGCCATCACGTCGGAATAACAATCCTTTACCAGGAGTACCTTTAAGATACTGAAGAATTCTCTCTACTGCCTGCATGTGTTTTTCCTTTGGATCGTGCATAAACTGACTGACAACACTAACAACATAAGCTAGGTCTGGTCTAGTATGGGCCAGATATATCAATTTCCCAACTAGCCGTTGATATTGTCCTTTATCAACTAGAGGACTCTCTTCTTCATAGCCCATCTTGTGATTCTTCTCAATAGGAGTATTAGAGGGTTTACACCCGAGCTTTCCTGCTTCTTTGAGAAGATCAAGAACATATCTCCTCTGGCTGATAAAAATTCCTTTGCTTGAATGAGCTACTTCTATCCCTAGGAAATATCTCAGTTTCCCAAGGTCTTTGATTTCAAACTCAGAGGCAAGCCGTGTTTGCAGAATCTGTCTCTCCACAAAATCATCACCTGTGATAATAATATCATCAACATATACAAGGAGCACAGTAAGCTTCCCAATTTGGGAGTGCTTGAAGAAAAGAGTGTGATCTCCTTGGCTCTGTCTGTATCCTAAGGTCATCATAACCTTAGTAAATCTTCCAAACCAAGCACGAGGTGACTGCTTCAATCCATACAAGGCCTTTTTTAATCTACAAACTTTATTTTCCCCCTTCACAGAATCAAAACCAGGCGGGATTTCCATGTAGACTTCTTCTTCTAACTCACCATTGAGGAAAGCATTTTTCACATCAAATTGATTTATATCCCAATTGTAATGGGCAGCAAGGGATAACAAGATTCTCACTATATTCATCTTTGCAACTGGAGCAAAGGTTTCTTCATAATCAATGCCATAGGTTTGAGTGTACCTTTGGCCACTAATCGAGCCTTATATCTCTCAAGAGTGCCATCAGAATTATATTTCAGGGCATAAACCCATCTGCACCCTACTGCTTTCTTTCCGTTGGGTCTATCAATAACCTCCCATGTTTTATTTTTCTCCAAAGCATTCATCTCCTCTTGCATGGCTTGAGCCCAATTCCTATCTTTCAAGGCTTCATGTACTGATTTTGGGATTGTAATAGAATCTAGTGCTGAAACAAAGCTTTTGTGCTGCACAGAAAGATTAGCAGAGGAAACAAAGTGGGAGATAGGGTATTGAGTACAAGAGGGACAGGAGGAACAAGTTTTCTTGTGACAAGATCTTTTTCCTTTTCTAAGAGCAATATGTAAGTCATCAGAAGTAGAAGCAATGGGTAAGTCATTAGAGATATCAGAAGAAATAGACAAATCATGAGAGGAAATAATATTAGAATCAGAAACAGGAGATTCAGGAGACTCAGAAGAAATAGAAGATTCAGGACTTACCAGTGGTTCAGACGATTGAGGTTGCTGGTGAGACAGTATGGGTTGTATCTCAGGTGTATTTGAAGGTTCTGACACACCAGGAGCAGACACACTAGGAAGAGAGAAGATTGATCCAGACTCAAAGAAGGAAGGGGACGAGTCTTCTGAAGAACTATTCTCCCCCTGACGATGAGGACCCAGGAAATAAGATTCAGATTCTTGAAAGGTGACATCCATAGAAACAAAAAATTTCCGACTTGGTGGATGATAACACTTGTACCCTTTTTTATAAGGGTTATAACCAAGGAAGACACACTTAAGAGCCCTAGGATCCAACTTACTCCGATGTTGTTTATGAACATGGACAAAGGCAACACATCCAAACACTCTTGGTGGAAGGCTCTGCAATATGGGAACAGAAGGAAAGAAGGAAGTCATGGAATGAATAGGACTGATATTGTTAAGGACCCGTGAAGGTAAACGGTTGATCAAAAAAGTTGCAGCTAATACTGCTTCTCCCCAATAAGAACTAGGAACAGATGTCTGAAAAAGTAGTGCTCTAGCAACTTCAAGAAGATGACGATTTTTCCTTTCAGCAACCCCATTTTGTTGAGGGGTATCAACACATGTGAGCTCATGAATCATACCTTTGTCTGAAATGAATTGTGACAGGCGTCGATTGACGTACTCAGTACCATTATCAGATCTGAGTCTTTTAATACCCTTACCAAACTGAGTCTCAACCATGTGATGAAACCGAATAAATATCTCTGGTACTTCAGACTTGTCTTTCATCAAGTACATCCATGTTATCCGAGTACAATCGTCAATAAAAGAAACAAATCACCTTGCACCTGAAACACTGTGCACTTTAGAAGGGCCCCAAACATCAGAATGGATAAGAGAAAAAGGTTCCCTGCTTTTAATAGTGCTAGAAGGAAATGACACTCGATGGTGTTTTGCAAATTCACAAACATCACAATGAAAGGTCTCAACCGACTTATTGAGAAACAGAGAGGGGAACATAGACTTCAAAAGACTAAATGGTGGATGCCCCAGACGCTTGTGATGGAGCCAAATCATAGACTCTGCAGTAGAAGGATGACGTGTCATTAATAACTGATTTTTGCTAGCATGGTCTGGAAGGAGATGATACAACCCATCCTGTTCATTAGCAACTCCAATTGTCTTCTTCGTGGTAAGATCCTGCATAAGACAATGAGAAGGAAAAAATGTGATAGAACAATTCAAATCAGTTGTAAGTTTTTGAGTGAAGATAAGATTAGTAGAAAGCTGAGGAACATAAAGAACATTTTTAAGAAACAAGGAAGGTTGAATTTGAATGTTACCAGAACCAATAACTGATTTATGGGATCCATCAGCTACGGATATAGTATGACTACCAACAGTAGGATGATAAGAACAAAACAACTCAGTACGACAAGCCATATGATCAGTTGCACCAGAATCCAAAATCCATGAGGTTTTAAAATCAGTGCAAGAAGCAAGAAGAGATATAGAACGTGTGCTCTTACCAGATAAGATCGAAGAATTATCATGCTCGGCCATTCTTTAACAAAAAAAGTTAACAACCAGCGATAAAATCAACCAAACAAAATATCAAATGACCTCTGATCAGAAAAATAATTACAGATCCAGACAGAAGACAAGAAGACGAGAAGAATGGTGGTGGTCCGGTCCAAAAACACGGCCGTACGCGCCTCCACGCGGCGGAGAAAGGAGTTGCGCGTGGGATTCACTCGCCGGGAAAGGGGCGGCGCGTGAGAGCGCATGGAAGGGCTTCGCCGGCTGAGATTTTTCTGGTGTGGTCGTCCAGTGAGCGCGCACCTGTCTGTGGGTGGTCGCTGTTGAAAAGTCGCCGGAAAGTGGTCCAAACAGTGAAGACAGATCTGATTGGAGGCGGTCGGAGGTGTTTCGGTCGTTTGTGGCGGAGGAACAATGCGTAGAATGATAGATCGAAGGAAAAATAAGGTCAACAATGGTCCCCTTGGTCCAAAAGGTCCCCGGAAAAATTTTCCGGTGGCGGCTGATGGCGGCAAGAGGCAAAGAAATTAGGATTTTGTTAAAAAAGAAGATAATATGTGCGGAAGCAAAGCCCTCAGATCGAGAGCTCTGATACCAACTTGAAAAAGGGTATTCTAATATATTATAGAATTGTAAATAATGTGTACAAAGGGTTCTCTATTTATAGAGAATATTTGACCTACTTTTAACCTAATGGGCTTGGCCCAATACAACAATAAATGACTAAATAAAAACTAAATAATCAATATTATTTACAACACAATCAAATGGATTTTCAGTCAGTGGAGGAAAGCTAGTGCACAAAAGATATAGGGTCAATAATTCAGTCAATATTTTTCCACTTCGTTAGAATCATGAAATACCACATATTCAAGGAGAATTTGACTTGAGCTTTTCATGTGTTAAAATGATTCGTGAGAACTTATATTTTTCAAGACAAATTTAAGACACCCTTCTACCAAACATGGGATGTTCAAGTTGTCAAGGTAACTTTCCAGGAGAAAAAATATATTCTCTTGTATCAAACACTCGTTAAATAGACACGCGAGTCATGCTGTCTAAGCTTCCCTGCCGCCCACTCTTAACGATCTAAATTGCAAGTTTCTATTGACAGTGACATCCACAATCTCTCTAGGTTCTATTCTTCTCTATTCCACTACTAAGGTCTAAGGCTATTGAGTCTTGATGAATTGTAGAGCAATTAATATTGCTTGTTCTTTTCTTGGCCTTGCTACCCCATGCAATTATTCTTCCCACCCCCGAAAAAACGATACGAATAACAGAATTTGGCTAAGGTTGTTGCTTGGGTTGTTTCGTGTACGTACTAGTTTACACTTACACCTTACATAAACATAAATTATTGGGGAATTTAAATATGAGTGAATAAAGTCTTATATTGGTTAAAATTAAACTGAGAGAGTATCATACAAGTAGAAGAACTCATATACTTAATATTTTAAAATTTTGGATTTAATTGTAGTGTCTAACCTCAATTAATATTGTTGCATACTTAAACGATGAATAACGGTTTCTCACGGCTATGAGCTCATGCATTTGCATTACATATGTCATCCACATGGCCGCTAGAATTCAGATTAAGTGTGACTGAATTGGTGGATATATAGTCCCCTTTGTATTTAGAATGATTTTAGCTCAGGCTATCCTTGCTTGGCTAATTGTTTCTGAACACGTGGAAACAAGTGTGAGTAAGGGAGACAATGGAATTATGAGCCTTGCACAAACGATGGTCCTTTAGAGAGCAATAATGAACATGTCTTTTTTGCACCACTTAATTAAAGTGGTTTGTCACCTATTGGTGGAAAGAAAAGCTATTGTATTTTTCTTGCTTTCTTTAGTATATATTGGGGAATTGTTCGGTAATAAAGGAAAAGACAGCACTTCTTAACCAGAATGGTGAAGTGCATGTAGTGCTAAAAACTTATTCGTAGCTCCAATAATATATATACGAGCGAGGATCATTTTATGTTAGTGTAAGTTATACTCTTAATCTTGTCCATCAATTCTACTTATATTTAAGGGCTCAAATTTTTTAGTAATGTGAGCCATTGGATATATTAGATATTAGGTATAAGGGTAATTTAGTATTTCAGTGATATTCTAGATCTTTCTTTTTTCTGTTATGCTCTTCTATATAAGAGCTCACTCATTGTACAAATTAATAGTCTGCGTAAGGATACAAGTGGATCAATGGTCAAGATTGAGTGTAAGACTTCTAACTCTTATATCGGTGTAAGAATATCTTGTCCCTATATATATATATATATATATATATATGTTGTTGAAAAGACTTGCTGACTTAATTAACAGTCTGCGTAAATATGGAGGATCTCTAAGACTGACTTAATTAACCATAGAGATGTTTGGACAAGAACGAAACCAATTACCAAAAATAGAAAAAAGAACGTGTTGAATATCATAGATACAAGAGGAAATGATAGTAATCCTTGTTGTATTAAACTACACAACATTGGTGCTATTATATAGCAAACCAATTGAAGAATACAAAGAGACACACTCAATGTGGGACTTCTACACTATTAACACTAACACTCTTAACACTCCCCCTCAAGCTGTAGCATATAGATCATATGCTACAAGCTTGATACATAAATAATACTCCCATTAGGAACCAAAAACAACAATGCTACATCAACGAAATGAAATGACTGAGTACAACAAATCAACTGGAATGACCATCAGTGTGAAGTGCTGATAAAGAGACAGTGCTGGAATGGACATAAGAGCATGAATGGTGCCAGAATTATCATCGGCAAAGACAACTGAGCTGACTAGGACATCAGCATCAAGATCCCTCTCAGACATTTCATTTAACAGTTGGTGAGCAGCCGTGGTTTCCCCTTGACTATGCTACAAGCTTATTACAAGAAAGACCAAGTAACATAACATCAAAATAAATCTCCTAAATGAGAAACCAAAAATCAACAATGTGCTAAAACTGGCGTCGAAATGAACATCAACATGGAAGATGCCAGAATGATCATCGGCAAAGACAATTGTGCTGGAATGACCATCAGCAACATGGACGGTGCTCCCCCTAAGAGGAACTTTTAAACAGTGCCAGAATTATCATCGGCAGAGACAATTGTGCTGGAATGACCATCAGCAACATGGACAATGCTCCCCCTCAAGAGGAACTTCTAAATAGTGCCGAAATTATCATCGACAAAGACAATTGTGCTGGAATGACCATCAGCAACATGGACGGTGAAATCATTAAGCTGTTGAGATATATAAAATCATTAATGTAGCCTCACCCAAAAGCTTAAGCTGTTGGGTGAGGCTACATTAATGATTTTATATATCTCAACACGCCCCCTCACACGAGAGCCCACTGAGCTTGAAGAGTGGACAATGCACAGGCCCACCTACCTGTGCGAACAAATAAATTTCACTTGAAAGAAAGTGGGGGGCGGCGAGAATCGAACCCGGGACACGAGACTCTGATACCATGTTGAATATCAGAACGAAAGTCAATTAAGAATTCTTTACCATATAAGAAAGCAGCATGAAATGCAGCTTAACGCATAACAAAAAGACAAAAATTAAAGATATACAGTAAGTGCTGAAAGAGTAGGCAAAAACAAAACAGAAAGTGGGAGTGTGAGTATTTTTGTTTTTGGTAGAAATGTTAATATGTTAAGAGGTACCAAAACTATATGTTCCGTTAATGTCCTTTGTAGCAAGTATTTAGTTTTGGGGACAGATCTCTTTACAATTTTTTTTTTAAAAATTGTACAAATTATACTTTGTTCTTCCGGGAGAACATAGTGTAACCAGTATTTTTTCAAAAGAATATAGTGTAGTTTGTAAATAAAAAAGTTTATAAATATAACCTGTCCGTTTTGATTTTTGAAACTTAAAAGAAATATGATAGCTTACAAATATGTTAGGTGCGATCAATATATTATAGATGATTTATTAAAAAATTAAGGGGAAAATTCTGATAGATGTACTTAGTACTATAAAATTCTAATAGATATTTTCGATTTTAGCATTCATCTCTCTCCCTCTATCTTTGCAACTTTGTAGACAAAGAGAGTAGCCACCAAATGGACGGGTTGGATTAAGAAGTACCTACTCCGATAGATAGTTGGGTGACTTACACTAACACTTTCACTAACATGCTAGCATGTCGACAACTACAATTAGCATAATAATGCAAAGTGAATGCATATGCAAAATAAGGATGCGACCGCTATTTAGAATCAATATAGTTGACACACTGAACCTACAATAAATATTACTCCTACTGTATACCCCTTATAAAATGAGGTGACATATTGATGATGAAAAAGAGAAAATAATAATAATAATTAGAAAAGTTTTTCTGTACCTTTATTAATAGGAAACTTAGGACCTGATTGATTTGTGTTTTCAAAAACAGTTTTTAGTTTTTAAAATGGGAAAAAATATCTAATGTTACTTTAGATGAATTTGTCTAATGTTCATCGAAACGACGTCGTTTTGGAGTTGAAAAATTAAAAAATTAGAATGACAAAGACTATTATAACCCTGAAATAAATTAAAATTACAAAAATACCATGATTTCTGCCCCAAAACAACATCGTTTCAATGAACATTAGATAAAGTTATCTAAAGTAACTTTAGAAAAAACAAACTCTTTTAAAAATAATAAAACAAAAAATCTTGTTTGAAAATCTATTTTCATGCATCCTCTTTTAAAAACCGTGTCTGCTTTTTAGTTTTGGAAATCGAAAAAGTAAAACAAGTTTTACATGTTTTACAAAGTTGTTTTGTAATTTTTAGTTTTGTGCGGTGGCAATTTGGTAAATAAGGGGATTCATTAATGACATTTTCGTAATTAAATTAATTTTTTTATTTTAAATTATTTTACGGTGGTATTTTTGTAAATCTGAGAATTCATTAATGACATTTTTGTAAATAATTACATCTTCTTTATAACTTTTAAACTAACCATATTCAAACAAGTTTTATTATTTTTTTACTCTCAAAATCAGTTTTCAAACTTCATTCTTAAAATAGTTTTTGAAAACAAAAAAACAAAAACACGTTCAAACACACCCTTAGTTTCCAAGGTTTTGTTTTCGTAAATATTTAAACATTAGTTAAAGTAAAATTTTGAAATTATTTGGGAATCAAAGCAAAATCACATCCGCATTTCTTCAAGTGAAATTAGTCTCACTCTTCTTTAGATGAAAAACTCAAAAAAGTAATGTAGGGATACCTCTGGATTATTAAAAAAAATAAAAATGATTTGATTTGATTTGCCCTTAAGGCGTCCAAACTCCAAAGTTGAATTGGGTTACAGCTTGTGCTCATACTAATTAACGAATCGGCGAGAGCCGAGTGGACTGATGCACTAGGAGCGTTAGAACCAAACGTGGCTGTTAGATGTTTTACTACGTTACAATCGATGTTGGTACCAGTGTGACAGTCCTCCAATCGGATTGAATAAAATAAATTAATCCTTTTTTTTTTTGGATAATAAATTAATCTAATCTAGTTGTTTATGTCATTCCTTTATTTATATATATTTTTTATGAAAAAATGTGTATTATTTTAAAGGATGTAAAGTTGTGTCATTTTAAGTGAGAGAAAAGATAGATAAAGAAGGAGGGAGAGTAGACAAAAAAATATAAAAGTGTGGGTCCCACTTCTTTGTGAGAGTGAAAGAATATAAGTTGTGTTATTTAAAAGAACAAACATTTTTCGTATTTTTTATACCATTGAATCTGGATTTTGATTTTTATTCCCTCTAATATTTTATCTTAAAAATATGAATAAATACCATTTTCGGTCGTCAGCAAATTTTATGATGTCCGCTTTAGTTCCTAGCAAATAAAAAGGTTATTCGTGGTCCTTAAGAAATTCAAAGTGGATCCATTTTAATTCTTTTGAGGGACTAATATGGGTCTTTTTTGAATTTGTGAGGGGCCACGATTTCAACTAAATTGGTCTATTTTGAATTTTTTAGGGATCACAACTAAATTTTTTATTTGCTAGGGACTAAAGCGGGCATCGTAAAATTTGCTGAAGACCAAAAATGATATTTACTCTAAAAATATTTGATAACAACTTTTTAGCTTTAGAAATAAAACAGGTGGTTATATAATTGGGTAAAGGATTTCCCTAATTAATAGAGATAAATTATCTCAAGTATCTTTGATTAGGAGATGGAAAAAAGGGATCAGCTATCTTATAGAAAATCAAACCCTTAATTTCTATAAGATAATCAGATATATCACTGATGTCAAGCCTTTTCAGCAATTATTAGATATTTGAATTGAAGCACATGCTCATTAAGATAAATTACCCGTTCTTCTAATTTTCTGTCTTTTTTAGTCGACGGAAACATCAATCTCTTTTGGAGTTATTTCTTGAAAGCTTAGTGTCTTCTTAAGTTTTTATGTATAGGGAAAATAAAAAAAACTTCAGAAAAGAATGTGTTGGAGTTATTTTTGCTTAATTAGATAGATTATTGGATTGTTCGTCTTGTGAAGTTTCTATCCATCGGAAAAATGACAAGATTCTGTGAAAGAATGAAATGTTGTATTGAAATCCTCTACGTTAAATAATGAAGAATCTAGGATAATGAAGGAAATCCTAATAACCATCTATAAATAGGGGAGGAGATATGATAAACAAGTTGAGACAGAATAATCCTCCATGAGAAAAGGGCAAAGCAATTCTCTAACAAGTTGAAATAATCACATCATCGAGTAAAGAGTATGAGAGATGTCATCCTCTCAAACTAGAGAGAAAAACACCTGTGAAAGTGTTAGAATTCATTTTCACTAAATAGAGAGTGGAAATGAATCTTCTCATATAAAAAAAATGACATCGTCATGTGAAAGATCACAATCATACAAAGATAAATCAATGGTTATGATTTTGTAACTATCTATTTCAATATTTTTTTTCTCTCTTCCTTTATTATCATTGATCCACCTTTGTATGGTTATTATCCACACATGACTATATCATATATTTTCTTAACATGAGAGGATTCAGATCCATATATTTTTTTTTGTAAGAGATAAACCTTATATTTCATCCTTTGAGTGGGTGAATAAATTGTTTGTAATCCTATAGTGGTATATTGGTAAAGAATATCTATTTATAGTCCTACTATTATTATAGTAGATGATTTGAACCTACTTGTGGTTTTTTGAATGGTTTTGTACATAAAAAATTATTATGTCCTATCTCTTTTTTCTTCTTTTTTTGTAAACATTTGTTTTTATTTCGCTATTGCATTATATAGATACGCTCTTTTTCCCAACAAACTCTTAAGTGCTACGCACGCGGTAGATATGCGAATACAGTTTAAGATTTTTATGTACTTTTTATATTTCCATCTTCCTTGTTAGTTGTTTGAATCTATCATACCAAGATAAAAATGGAGAAAATAATCTTGAGACCCGCTCCAATTCAAACGATTTCACTATCTTGCAAGGCGGTTTCACTCGATCTTACAAATACACGATTCTTCGTGCAGTTAGTATCGTTTGCTGCTAAAAAATCGTAGGATGGAACGATCCTACGATTAAAATCGCGATTTTAACAATACTGGTTGTATAAGATGAAATTTCAAAAATGAAAAATGGGCACAAGATAGATACATAAAAGAGTATCTACCAATATATTCTTTGTATTAATTATTTCCTTTTGTTAAGATTTCTACCAGGATCCCGAACCCTGATCGAGTTGATTTGCAAGTGCATGGATCGATCTTCCAAAACAAGTGTTACAATAGAACAAAGTTAGGCATTTTGCCATTGTAATAATAAATTGGTTCTAATATTATATATATTGAACCTGGCCCTTGAGGGGTTCAACCATAGGGGTCTACACAGACACGTCATTATTCCAATCCTCTTGCTGTCTATACTTTATATTCCCAAGTGGAAGAAAAAAATAAAAAGAATTGGCTACCACCACGAGACTGTGCTATAAATATGACTCCCTATTTTTGCTTTCTATCTCATCAATTAAGCCTTCTCTTGATCACTCCTAAGTCCTAAACACTTGCTGCATTTCTCTCCTCTTTGTGCTTGATAATTTGTCATTTAACATGGAACTGAATTTTAAGCACCAACTTGGCCTTCTTTGTGTGACACTGCTCTTACCTGCCATGTGTACCTCTCAGGACACTTTTACGTGCTCCAGAGCCACCTTTTTCGGTAGCCCAGATTGCTATGGAAATCCAAGTACGTGATCCTCATCTTCTATCCGTAATTGCACTTGCTTTTGCTTATATATTGTGTCTGTACAAAACACATTTCTTTTTTCTTTTTTCTTTATTTTAGTACATGACCAAACGCATTTCTATATTGTCAGCGTACATGTAATATATGTACCTATATATCATTAGTTTTGAAACTGCAATTAGTTTTCTATATATGCAAGGAAAATTTATTTGAAGAATTTACTTTTGGTAATGCATGCTCCTCCTTGAAGGTGCATTATTATTATTATTTTTAGTACATGATGGTGCATTATTTGTGGATAATAAAATGTGTAACCTAAACATTACAATACTTTTGTTAGAGAAATTCTATAATATTTAATTATTTCTATTAATAAAATAGTAACAGTAAGATAAATGAATTTGTAATTATTTATTTACGGAGACTATGATACAATGTGTATAATTATTTCAATTCAATAACTAATTAAACTATTAGATAAAGTTATATTAATTATTTTATATTTCTTTAACAACATCGCATAACATATAAACGATATTAATGGTCAATTGATAATATGTTTTAGGGGGAGCTTGTGGCTTTGACGATTATGGCAAGACGGTAAACGATGGCAGTGTCGCAGGCGTGTCTTGGCTATGGAAGAATGGATCTGGCTGCGGTGCATGCTATCAGGTAACTCTACTTAAATACTTTAATTTTATGAACAAATTAAGAAAAGTTTTACTATTGTAGTCGGCTTCATAATGAATATTAGTAGCTCAAAACATGCCTTTTTCATTTGAAAATAATAGTTTATTGACATTCATATTCCATGTCGTTAAGGCCACTAAATAAAATAAACATAAAGAGATTTCTTTTAGAATTGATTACCTTGATCCTTTAAATCATATATATGATAATCTCTTTTCTTTCTTTAAATAATTAATGGAAAATGTTTTTTTTCATGTTAAATGAGAAAACATTGCTCATGTAGAGACATAATTAGGTGCGCTCCGCAACTAAATTTTTTTTTTAAAAAAATATTGGTTTAGATTTCAATAGGTATGTAATATGTAAAAAGCTTTCTCATATAATATGAAAAAAGCATTTCCTATAATTAATATAAGGAAATCATCTTCTCCGATAGGAGAAGAAAACTTTCTGCAACTAATCTTTCATGTTGTAAATTTTTTTTATAAAAAATGTGAAACATGTCATGACTTTGAATCTGTAGCATGAGATCTATCCATTTCTTACAATATGAGAGGTTTAAAGCTCATTAATATAATCCATAGTGAAAGAAGACTTCATCATAGAAACAAAATATATAATATATAATCAAACACCATTAACACAAGTGGTAATGAGCTTGTGTTCCTTAAGCAGAGGTCTCGTGTTCAAGCATTGGAAATAAAAAAAAAATGGTCTTGAAAGAGCCACTCCCTCTATATGGGTCTGATAGTGCTCAAACTAGATTAGTCTGAAAGATGAACCAAGTTGAAGAGACTCAAAAAATATATATAATATAAAAGAAAAACCTTGTTAGCCTCCAAGATTATGTTTATTTAACAAATATAAATGACGGAAAATCAGGTTAGGTGCAAAATACCACAATACTGTGATGAGTATGGAGCATACGTGGTGGTGACAGATTATGGCGTCGGAGACAGAACAGACTTCATCATGAGTCCACGTGGCTATTCAAGATTAGGTAGAAACGATGATGCATCTGCAGAGCTTTTCAAATATGGTGTGATTGATGTAGAATACAAAAGGGTTCCTTGCAATTACGGTGGCAATAATAACGTCGTGCTTAAGGTCCATGATCGCAGCAGAAACCCTCACTACTTAGCCATTCTCGTTCTCTATGTTGGCGGAACATACGATGTGACTGCTATGGAGTTGTGGCAGGTATATAAATATATATATATATATATTTGTTGATTTGAATCTTAATTTAATATGCATGAGGAGTTATTAAGGTATGATAATTGTACCCTGCAAATTTTTTTCCATATATACTTAATTTGAGAATTGAGAGTGTTAATAATCAATTATTTAATTTGAAATTAAATATGTTAATGGAGTAGGAAGACTGCAAAGAGTGGAGGCCAATGCGTAGGGCCTTTGGGGCGGTGTTTGATGCTGCTAACCCTCCTAGCGGTGACATCAAGTTGAGGTTCCAAGTAAGTGGTAGTGCAGGGCTGTATTGGGTGGAGTCCAAGAATGCTCTCTCTTTTGAATGGAAGGCTGGAGCTATTTATGACACAGAAATTCAGCTTGGTTAAAAAGAAAAGTCACTTTTCAGAGCACAAGTAATAGATAGCGACTATATATATGACTAGTATTTTATAGTTTGTGAATCTAAGAATGTTCCAATGTGGTGGGTGAAGGTAGTGCTCTTTGTATTGGGGACTAAAACTGTGGGGATTCATGTACTTAACATTTGAATCAACATGGTATATGAATAAAATACAATGTACCTTTTCTCTCTTAATGGTATTTCCTTGAACCTTGATATTGTTAAAATTAAATTGATATATCGTACGTATTAGGCTGGCAAATTACGGAAAAATTTAGTATGCTCCAGTCTACTACTTATTCAATGATCCTTTTTTCATAAATAGAAAATATTATTTCATTTTTATCCCTCTCTTTTTGGTTTTCCCCCTCTCAATCCCTTTTTTTTTTTTCTATTTTGAGAAGTGACCATCATGTTCCAGATCCACCAAAAAATATCTCGCAAAGTACAATCCTTAATAGAGTCACTTAGTATTAAGTGCCATGAATAAGCCAAGTAAAGTAATTTTATTTACCCTAGATACCAATCATCTATACGATTAGGTTTCATATGAAAAAAAAAATCTGTTTTATTTCATCTGATATTTCGTAGAGGTAAAATATCATTATTCAGTATTTCTTGGCCCACTATTGGCCAAACCACCTAGGAAATCCTTTTGAACAACCTATTATAATGGAAAAATCATATATCTTGAAATTAATTCATTATCCGTAAATCAATTACTGGTATAAATAACATAAAGAAATGTAACTAATGTTTATTAAAAAAAGCATGGTTCATACCTAACAACTCTGGCATCCCACTTAGTGGAATGTTGGGGAAAATAAAATATAAACAACTCCAGTTTTGGTTTTGTTGGCTATGAATACTTAACGATATTCTTTTTCATTTTGTTTTACTGTGGTTGGTGGTGGTGCTCTATTACTTAGGCACTCAAGTCATAAGAAAATAGGGTGGAGAATGCGTGCCTTTTAATTGTATCCAAATAAGTAGAGAATCATCTGATTGTGGGGGATTGAGGACACCTTTTACAATATATTTTCTAATTTGATGGGATAACCCTGAACCAGTTATGCACGGAGAGATTGCTATGGAATTTTAGGAAATTAGGCCAGGTCTTAGCCCAATATACCGATTAGAACAAGTACAAATCAATCAACGAAATGGCCATTCTATTTGGTTTAGCTTAAGGATATTCTTCAAACCAAAAGAATAATGGAAGTACGAGAGGTAAGCTTTCCCTCTTTTCCCTTCTCCAAATAGCACTCAAAAGGAGGAAGGATGGAAGCGAATATTTAGGCCTCGTTTGATTTTTTTTGTTGAAGACATTTTTTTTATTAAAAAATGAAAAAGTGCAACTACTCCCTACAACTTTAGCTCGTAAAAAATTTGGTTCATTTTACTTCTATAAGAGTTTTTGCTTTGCGTAACTAACATTTTTTTTTTTTGGAAACTAAATATAAAGATCATTTTATGTTTGCGTAACTAAAATTAATTCATATTTGATGCTAAATTTGACACTATTTTTTTATTTGTGGGTTCTAACAATTCTTATCTCTAAGCTTTTAGACTCATTCAAATTTTGTATTAGAAGGCTGTAGATCGGATTAGAAGGAGCACGAACACCCCTTTCATCACTAGTCTTATTGGGTTTGAGGTACTGTCTAATGTGAACTATAGGCCATTGATTTTTTTTTAACTTTTTTTATTTTTTTGGATAAACCACAGGTATTTTCTACGGAGAACCGATGACCATCGTATTACAAATGCGATGCTCTAACCTCTAAGCTAAGCGGGCTCACATAAAAAAGATTGCATAAGCGGACGGGTCCGAGTCAAATAGCAATGATTCGAAGCACTTTACACTATTTCAGAAACCCAAGGACTCAATCGTATGGATATGTAAAATACAGGATTGAACAATCTTGTTTGGAGCGGATCCAGGATTAAGACTTTAAATCTCTCCCAAAAATAATACTGAAGAAGATCAAACATATACTCATTTTCAATTGTTCAGCTCTCATACATCAACTGAGCTATGATATTTGATTTAACCATGTACAACATTGGCCATTGATCTTAAATGCTATTGAAGTTGGATTCAGGGAGCGTTTCGAAGTGTAATTGTACAGAAAAAACAGAGGAAAGAGAATGCACTATGAATAGTAAAAAATAAAGTGAGTACACAACACTCATCGACTTCTAAGAGTAAGAATAAGAATCAATTGGTAAGAATAAGAACCAATTGTATGTAGTTTTATCTTTATATTTTCGCAAAGAAACTATTTTCCACACTAGAATATGCACTTGAGATTTTTTTTGTCTCCTTACAAGAACCAAAATATATAAAGTTATAAATTAACCAAATGAAATAACTACTGGTTAAAACTAACTCAAGCTAACCAAAATATATCATAAAAGTGTCTGATGTTGTTTTGTTGCTTGTAAGCCACCATAAGCATAGGATTTGCAGGCTCCGCAACTGGAGAGAGACGGGGATGACGAAGATGACAGGGTTAGGGAGTGAAGAGAGAAGAAGAGAGCATGAGTGGGCTAACAAAGATTATATATACATACAGGTGGACAATGCAACATTTAAACGAGATTATATGCATACAGGTAGAGAAAGCAACGATTATCATGTAGTTCAAAATTAAATTGGAAAACTTTTCTGCATATAAACTGAGTTTGAATTGAGAAGGTAAAAGATCAATTTTCCAACGATTAACCATGGCAGGCCTCAATACATCCTACCTGTACAATCCACAGAACCACAATAGCAAGCCTTCTTTTTTATATTGCCACTAGAATCACGGACTTGATCTATCGTATAATTGTAATCGTAAGACAACTCTTGCAAGGGAGGAATGTTCTCAGCAGCAAAGAGCATAATGTGAGGAATCCTATTGTCATGATGATCAAAAAGGACATTCTGAGCATAAAGATTAGGGGAGCAACTATGGTTGATGAATCTCCCCACGTTACCAAACTGGGCGGCATCAATGGTGAAGCTACCCTCCTTCACAACTTCACAAGAACTTGACTGTGTATCAGGCATAAGGGTCGAAAGTCCATCCCAAAGAGTACTGTTGGTGAAGTTATTTCCAATATCAAAAAGATACTCATCATTACCAGTTCTTTGTTCGGCTTCCTTTTCTTCAAGAAGCTCTCCTAAATATTCGCAGATAAAACTTCCTGAAGGGATGGAATTTAGGGATCTCACACCCCATCCCCTTGAATTGGTTTTAAAAATTTCAAGTTGAAACTTTATACCAAGTTGGCTGACTCTATTGTAGCATGTTGAAGGGCACTTGCAAGAAGGTCCACACTCATAGACTAGAGGCTTTGCCTCTACAATTGCCCCATTATGATTGAAAGGGATCTCTCCCCCATTTTTTACTACACAAGAACATTTCTTTAAGTCAGAGCATCCATCAATACAACCACATCCTTCCGGAGGAATGAGATCGCAATCAGGATATATCATGCTAGTTATGTATTTAAATGTTGGGGGTTTTTCATCATCTATGGTGTTCACAGCACATATGGGAATTCGCTCTTTCCCATAAGAAATATCATCAACACATAGGCCTTCTCTTGTTTTGAACTTTTTAGATTTCTTCACTTCCTTCAAAGCAAGCTCTGGTTGACCTGGGATTCTTCGCAAGCGAAACTTATAAACCAGCTTCCCGTGTGGCCCCATATCCTGCCAACATGAATCAACTAGATAGAGTCCATCATAAACATATGTCTTACCATTTCCATCCATTGATTCATACCCTCGTATCACCCTAACAGGATTTTTTTCCTCGCTACTGTTCTTCAAAGCAAGATTGCCCCGCTCAAGCTTCTGATCTACAGGTGCTTTATCGGTGTTCATCACATTCCCACCCTGCCCTGTATATATCAAGACATCCGAATTATCCAACTCATCAGCATAGCCCCCGGATGCAACAATACTAGTTGCTAGGATCTTACCATTGTGCTTCACATAATCTATGCCACCCTGAGTCTGGCGATGAAGGCCAATTATATTAAGCTCCACCCTATATTGAAATTCATCACCAACTTCAACTCCAGGGACAGATCCCAAGATCTGCTTGCCTGTGTTAATATATTTCTCTTTCCCCTTAAGGATCTTTGCCGCTTGTAAATCAATCCTCTTGGGAGTATTTTCTCGGTCTTTTGGTTTTGCTTCAACTTCCTGCAAAAGCTTTCTAGAAACAGCTTGATACAGGCGTAATGTTTCCCTCACTTTATTACGGGTCACATTTGAGTCATTGTCATGTCCACTGAAATTATGAGGAGGAATAGTTACATGGTGACCATGTGATTTCCGGGCAACCTGAAAGTCTTCAATATTTTCATTAGGGTCAAGAGAATCCTTCTTTTCCCAAATTACTAATTGACCCATACCATCAGAAGCAGCATTTCCTTTTTCCTTTTTCAAAGGCTTCTGCTCAGAATGAAGAGAATCCTTCTTTTCCCAAATTTCTAGTTGACCCATACCGTCAGAAGCAGCATCTTCTTTTTTCTTTTTCAAAGGCTTCTGCCCAGAATGATTCAGTCCGTCTTTAGTCTTGATAGCAACCTTAGACCTGTCAGGCCGTGCATTAACACCAACTTTCTTTCCCTTGCTTTCATCCGTACCACCAATCAATTTAAATTTGGAGGAACCTTTATCAGAACTCAAAGGACATTCTGATTTTGCCATCAAACCCAGCACTACTTTCCTGTCTGATGAGATCTGCAATCCTTTGAGCTCTCTTTTCAACTCATGCTTACTACTTGACACATTCAAAGGTTTTGTCTCAGGTCTTTGGACTTCATCTTTAACCACTGCCTTGGATTTTATTTCAACCTGATGACGATTACTTTTTTCAAAATGCGCAATGTACTTTTCTTTTGTTTTTTCCAGTTTAATCCCAGAAGATGGTTCAAATACATCCAGCTTCTTCACTCTCCCTGTAGCATTCCCTTCAGAATCAGCTTGAACGATGTCCACAAACTTTCCCTTAGAACCACACTCATCTTGAATGTTATCTTCCACTTCTTTCACATCAGTGACTGCTACTTTTTTCAACGGATTGTCATCTACAGCCAAGTCCTGTTGACGAGCTCTCTTGTTACTCAATGAAGAGATCCTCTTTAGAGGCTCATCCTTACTTAGAGATGGAGCATCGCGTCCACAAAAAGGAGGAAAGTCTCTGAGAACCGAAACTTTTCTTCGAGGAAGATACCTTCTAGTTACAGCCTCCACCAAATAAGCACTGGAACCATCTATATTGACATCGGATGATAAGGAATTTGAAAAACTTGACAAAGCCGCCTCACCCACCGGAGAAGATGACTTTGACATATAAGAGGAGTCACATTTTACAGAGTTCACAGTTGTATCCAAAGCTTCTATGTCCAACAACTTCACTTCTGCAGGTTCATCATTTCCCAATGTAGGCCCATCCGTGTGATGAGATGAGGCCACAGAACTTTCCTTCTTCAAACTAGATTCAATTGTTTGGCCAAGAGTCTCAGTAAGAAACGAATCCTTTTCAAACTCAGAATGCCGAGAATCATCTTCATACTTGGAAGTTCCAGCAGCTTCACCCCCTAAATGTTCACCATTCTTATCCTCAACAACTGTACCATTAGCAGAACCAAAACCAGCACTATCTACCTTTAACACTGGATCAATCCTTGAAGCAAGTGGTCCACATTGTTCTGGGAAATCACGAATAGCAGAAACTTTCCGCCGCTTATACATGGGCTGAGCAAGGAAATTGCAGTCCCCATTTGAATGACCGTTATTGACTGATGTTTCCATTCCTCTTGATGACTCTGAAGGTCATGCACCACCCAAATTCATGTCCAATATACACTCACATGTCAAATTATAAAATGCATGTTACAATTAATTCAAATGATACATTTATCCCCTTGTTTTGTTAATTATTTTCCACAGATTATTAAATCCCTAAATGCTAAACTAAAGCCATCTTATATCAGTAAAAAAAAAAACGAAGATAGTTTGGAGAACACGATCGAAATAGGCATAAACATAGAGGAGAAATGATATGTTAAGAGAAGTACGAAGACATGCAATTAAATCTTAGGGAAAATAGGGGAAAGGATCTCAGGTACCTTTTTATGATGTTAAATTGGAGGATGAGACCTGCGAGTGTCGCGGTTACGATGAGGAACAGAAATCAGAAAGCGTCGTTTCCCAACTCCGATAACATCCTCGAATAAGCTTTGAAATTCAGAAATGACAACAGCAGAGTAAGAACTGAGAAGAACAAGAAGAAGAAGAAAGGGCGAAATTCAGAGATAGCAGTGACGGCTGATAAATAAGGCTAGGAGAGAGAGAGAGAGAGAGAGACGAGGAGTCGTTTGCAATTAAGACATTATCACGCTTTGGAGCTGTAATTTAATTTTGTAAAAACAAAATTGTTCACACGCGTACGATATAAGAATAAATTTTTTTATATCAATAGATATAAATAAGATCAATAATCAAGATTAAGGATATAAACATTTTGGGCTTGTTTGGTACATAGTATAGGATAAGGCCTGATTGTATAAGATATTATTGAATTTTAATATTATCCAACATTTAGCACGGTATTGTATAAAATAATATATTATATGAGATAATATCATCTAGTATTTGGTAATGCATTGTATAATACTATATATGATAAAAATAAATATTTTTAATAAAAATATCCTTTAATAAAGAATTTATATAATTCTTCAAAAAATGTCATATGATATTAATTTTTATATTAGTGTGTCCAAAATATAAATTAATTTTTATAAAAATAAAAATATTCAATATTTTAAAAATTAATATATTGAAAAATTTATTTTTATTTTAATAGATTAATATTAAAATAATATATTAATTTTTGAGAATTACATTGGTCAACGATGTTAATACATCAATCTCTTATCAGCCTTATCCCTCACTCCTAGGCCGGATTAAGGCCCTGTTTGGTGTAACGTATAAGACCTGATAGTATAAGCTTATACTATACGTTATGACATTTTCAGTTGTTTGGTGTGACCATCGTATAGTATAAGTTTATACAGCAGGACCCCTTAATACATCAAAACGATGTATAACTTAATCCGACCTAAGGGCATATTTGGTGCATAGTATAAGATTAGACCTGATAGTATAAGACCTGATAGTATAAGGCCTGATAGTATAAGCCCTGATTAGATTTTAATACTATCCAACGTTTGGCATGACATTGTATAAGATAATGTATTGTATAAAATAATATTATCCAGTGTTTGGTAATGCACTGTATAATACTATATAGGATAAAAAAGATATTTTTGACAAAGATACCCTTTAATAATTTTTTTATATAATTCTTCTATATATGTCATATGATATTAATTTAGTATGTCTAAAAAATAAATAAATTTTGTAGAAATAAAAATTAATATTTTAACAAAAAACTATTATTGGGAGACTGAATCAGGTTGAGGAATTTCATCAAACACACAGTGTGCAGCTTCCATGTCGCCCCTTTAGCATAATCGGAGAAAATGGTGTTCCAAGAGAACGAGGTCTTAAGGGGCATTTCACCGAACACGCGGTGAACATCAGAGAAGGAACCAATTTTAGCATAGAAATTGAGGAGGTTGTTCATCAAGAAAACACTCATGCGAAAGCCCTATTTGATGATTCGAGCATGAATAGATCTTACGATGAATGCGTCTCTGGATTTGATTGCAGATTATAGAAGATAAATGCATAAATTAGAATGGGAGGCAAGTTTTGGGATCTCCGTCAATACAAACACAATGTGTTAAAATGGGGACAATGTTTCCCTCCCAAGCTGGCACTAGCATCAAGGTTTCGTTGTTATTATTGTAACAATTTGAAAAATCAGAATTCAATTTTGTTACAACTTTCTACACTGATGTGATTTGAGAAGAAGAAGAAATGAGATTACAACGGGGTGGGGAAGAAGGGGGGTTAAGGGTAAAAGGTTACAATGGGAAAGAGAAGAATGGGATGGGATTAGGCTAATACATCAATTCCTTATCAGGTATAATCCCACCTCTCTAGGCTTGATTAAGTTATACATCATTTTGATGTATTAGGGGATCTGCTATATAAGCTTATACTATACAATGATTACACCAAACAACTGAAAATTCATTAATGTATAGTATAAGCTTATACTATCAGGCCTTATACATCACACCAAACAGGCCCTAAGGGTGAGGGATTAGGCCTGATAAGAGGTTGATGTATTAATATCGCTTATAAGTACAATTTTCAAGAACTAATATATCATTTCAATATTAATATATTAAAATAATTTTTTTTAATATATTAATTTTTAATATATTGGAAGATATTATCTTATACAATACCATACCAAACGCTGGATAGCATTAAAATTTAATCAAATCTTATACAATCAGGTCTTATACTGTCACGTCTTATGCTATCAGGCCTTATCCAATACTATGCACCAAACAAGACCTAAGTTATACATCGTTTTGATGTATTAAGGGATTATGCTGTATAAGCTTATACTATACGATGGTAACACCAAACAACTGAAAATGTCATAACGTATAGTATAAGCTTATACTATCATGCCTTATACGTCACACCAAACAGGCCATTAATAAGAATAATAAAATAATAATCTTATATTATAAAGGAATTCCATTCTGTGGAAACCTTGCTGACGTGTCGCACTGTGGTTCAATTTCACCAATGTGTTCACACTACAACATTTAAAAAAGTTTCCTTTAATGGTAAATCGGTGAATATAATAAATACAAAAAAGAATTATATTTTCAATTGACAGGATTTGTTACTTTAAATCAATGGTCAAGATTGTTTATTCATTGATTTATAACTACTAAATCACTCTTTGTCGTCATCTTTGTTTTTTAAATAATTGATGTTGATCATGTAATCTAATCGCTTTTTTAACCTTTATTCAGTTTAATTCAAATCTTTACGTTTTTTGAAGAAAAAAAAGGATATTCATTGTTATTAAAACAAATGACTGTTTTATTCCATGAAATGACTGTTAAAAAACGGGATATTCATTGATTTATAACTACTTAATCACTCTTTGTCGTTATCTTTGTTTTTTAAATCTTTATTCAGTTTAATTCAAAAACTTCACATTTTTTAAAGAATACAATTCTATTTACTCGAAAAAAAATTAATTAGTAAAAAAAAAAATTATACATATCCCGACCTTTGTTCTTTATTTTCAGATTTTTAAATTTGAATCTTTTATTAACCTCTTGATTCAGTGGAATCAGGTATGGGTGTTTTGTTATTAGAAAAAATTTCTGTTTTATTCCATGAAAATCTCATTTATAACTATTAAATCACTCTTTTGTCGTCATCTTTGTTTTTTAAATAATTGATGTCTTATATTATAAAGGAATTCCATTCTGTGGAAACCTTGCTGACGTGTCACACTGTGGTTCAATTTCACCAATGTGTTCACACTACAACATTTAAAAAAGTTTCCTTTAATGGTAAATTGGTGAATATAATAAATACAAAAAAGAATTATATTTTCAATTGACAGGATTTGTTACTTTAAATCAATGGTCAAGATTGCTTATTCATTGATTTATAACTACTAAATCACTATTTGTCGTCATCTTTGTTTTTTAAATAATTGATGTTGATCATGTAATCTAATCGTTTTTTTAACATTTATTCAATTTAATTCAAATCTTTACATTTTTTGAAGAAAAAAAACAGGATATTCATTGTTATTAAAACAAATGACTGTTTTATTCCATGAAATGACTGTTAAAAAACGGGATATTCATTGATTTATAACTACTTAATCACTCTTTGTTGTTATCTTTGTTTTTTAAATCTTTATTCAGTTTAATTCAAAAACTTCACATTTTTTAAAGAATACAATTCTATTTACTCGAAAAAAAATTAATTAGTAAAAAAAATATATAAATATTCCGACCTTTGTTCCTTATTTTCAGATTTTTAAATTTGAATCTTTTATTAACCTCTTGATTCAGTGGAATCAGGTATGAGTGTTTTGTTATTAGAAAAAACTTCTGTTTTATTCCATGAAAATCTCATTTATAACTACTAAATCACTCTTTTGTCGTCATCTTTGTTTTTTAAATAATTGATGTTGATCATGTAATCTAATCGTTTTTTTAACCTTTATTCAGTTTAATTCAAATCTTTACGTTTTTTGAAAAAAAAAATGGGATATTCATTGTTATTAAAACAAATGACTGTTTTATTCCATGAAAATCTCATTTATAACTACTGAATCACTCTTTTGACGTCATCTTTGTTTTTTAAATAATTGATGTTGATCATGTAATCTAATCGTTTTTTTTAACCTTTATTCAGTTTAATTCAAATCTTTACGCTTTTTGAAAAAAAATAGGATATTCATTGTTATTAAAACAAATGACTATTTTATTCCATGAAATGACTGTTAAAAAACGGGATATTCATTGATTTATAACTACTAAATCACTCTTTGTCGTTATCTTTGTTTTTTAAATCTTTATTCAGTTTAATTCAAAAACTTCACATTTTTTAAAGAATACAATTCTATTTACTCAAAAAAAATTAATTAGTAAAAAAAAAAATTATACATATCCCGACCTTTGTTCCTTATTTTCAGATTTTTAAATTTGAATCTTTTATTAACCTCTTGATTCAGTGGAATCAGGTATGAGTGTTTTGTTATTAGAAAAAACTTCTGTTTTATTCCATGAAAATCTCATTTATAACTACTGAATCACTCTTTTGTCGTCATCTTTGTTTTTTAAATAATTGATGGTTATCATGTAATCTAATCGTTTTTTTAACCTTTATTGAGTTTAATTCAAATCTTTACATTTTTTGAAAAAAAATTGGGATATTCATTGTTATTAAAACAAATGACTGTTTTATTCCATGAAAATCTCATTTATAACTACTGAGTCACTCTTTTGTCGTTATCTTTGTTTTTTAAATCTTTATTCAGTTTAATTCAAAAACTATAAATCACTCTCATTTATACAATTCCTTATACGCATTATTCTTCAACGTCGGTGATTGCTTCTCTGTTTTTTCTTCTTACACAAAATATGAGTTCAAAATATGATTTTCTGAAGGATGTTAATCCTGCCAAGGAGGACTGGAGGATTAAGGTGAAGGTGGTTCGGACTTGGAAAGTTCCTAACTTTCAGCGTAAAAATTTGGAGGACAATCTTGAAATGGTTTTATTGGATGAATATGTTGTGTTCTGTGTTTTAAAAATCTTCCATCTTTTTTTTGATCATTTTAGTTAACGTTGTTGACATAAGTTGGCTCCATTCTTTTGTAGGGTGGTAGGATCCACGCCACTGTCAAAGGTACCTTGCAGGTGCGGAATATAATCAACGAAGGAGAGTGTTATTTTATAAAAAAATTTGGAGTTGGATTCAATAGCGATGTGTTTAGGCCAACCAAGCATCAGTATCGTTTGTCTTTCAACTTGAGGACTGATGTTAAATCGATTGTTGTTTCTGATATTTGTGCGAGTGATTTTGATTTTGTTGATTATAACATCATTGAGAAAGAAACGTTTGACTCCCCTTATTTAGTCGGTAATAGATTCTTCCTCACTGTTATCCTTTTTTTAATTATTGCGGGTTTTATTTTTTTCCCATACTCTTTGCTGCCTTTTTTTAATTTTTAAACGTCATTGGTTTATTCTGTATCATGACTATTTCCTTATTTTTAAACTCTTTGCGGTTATAGTTTTGTGTTTTTAATGTTTTGTCACGAGTAATCTTATTCTGTATCATTATTTTTTTCATTAACTGTGTTTTTTATGTTTCTGTATTCGTTTTTTATTATTGCATAATTTTTTTCACAAACTCTTTGCTGCGTTTTTTTTTGTAGACGTCATTGGTTTAATCTCAGGAATTGAGAAAGTTTGTGATCGTGTGGTTTCTGGTAGGAAGACAAAAATGGTGGTGTTGGAGCTTGACGACCTGAGGTACTTACAAATGTTTAGTTAAATGTTTATGGAGAGTACCCGACTGAATTTGTTTTCAAAGAAAAAACGCATGAATGGAATCCGAGAAAAAAAGGATTTTCCATTGGAAGGATAAATCGTTTTTCTGCCAATAATGGAGAAGATTCATATCTTCGCACCTTGCTTAATTTTCAAAGAGGTTGCACCAGTTATGAAGATCTTAGAACGATCAATGACGTGGTTTTTCCTACATTTAAGGATGCATGCTATTCTTTAGGACTTCTGGATGATGACAATGAGTACATTGATGCAATTAAGGAGGCAAATTCCTGGGGATCTGCTGCTTATCTTAGATGTCTGTTTGCTCTGTTGTTATTTGCCAACTCAATGAACAGACCTGAAAAAGTTTGGGAAGAGTGTTGGAAATTTTTATCCGACGACGTTGTTTATCGGCATAGGAAAAGAATAGGACGTCAAGGTACGTGTTATAATAATATTTCATACAATTTTTTTTTGTTTAACCGAAATCAGCATATGCTTCCTTAGTACTTATTAGCTTTTTTTGCCCGTATTCAGCAAATGTTGTTTTAGTGCTTATTTTGTTTTTTTTTTTTGCCCGCATTCAGCAAATGATGCTTTAGTACTTATTTCGCTCTCTTTTCTTTCTTTGATTACTTTATCTTTTTTATTTTTTTTTATTTTTTTTCCTTTGAATTTTATGCTTTGTCAGATGCAATTCTTACAGAAGAGTCTATAAAACACATAACTCTTGAAGAAATTGATAAGGTACTGCAGAGCAATGGAAAATGCCTCTCTGATTATCCGTCAATGCCACGCATCAATAGTGAAACTTTGCTTGATATGCAAAATCGATTAGTGTTGGATGAATTAATGTATGGCAGATTTGCTTTGGAAGAGGAGCATAAAAGACTAATTAATTCCCTCACTGATGAGCAGAAAGCTGTTTATGATAAAATTGTTTCAGCAGTTACGGCAGGTAATGGAGGGTTATTTTTCCTATACGGGTTCGGCGGTACAGGAAAAACATTTATTTGGAATACTCTTTCAGCATCTATTAGATCAAAAGCTGGAATCGTACTTAATGTTGCTTCTAGCGGAATTGCTTCCCTTCTGCTTCCTGGAGGACGAACAACGCATTCTAGATTTCGTATTCCTATTCAAATCAATGAATATTCAACGTGTAATATAAGGCCGAAATCTACTATAGCTGAGTTGCTGTAAAAAAACAAAGTTAATCATTTGGGATGAAGCTCCAATGGTACATAGATTTTGCTTTGAGGCTCTGGATAGGACACTGAGAGATGTTCTTAGAATTTCTGATACAAGCTGTGTTGATATGCCATTTGGTGGAAAAGTTGTTGTTCTATGAGGTGACTTTCGGCAAATATTACCTGTCATTCCTCATGGCAGCAGACAAGATATAGTTCATGCAACCATCAATTTTTCTCATCTATGGTCCCATTGTCATTTATTAACTTTGACCAAGAACATGCGTCTTAATTCTGGAAGTAGCGCTCACAATTTAGAGGAAATAAAAGTATTTTCTGAGTGGCTACTTAAAGTTGGGGATGGTAATCTTGGAGATGATGTTGATGGGGAATCTATTATAACAATTCCAGATGAATTGCTGATTAGAGAATCGGAAGATCCGCTGTCGGATATGGTTAATTTTGTTTATCCGAATCTCTTGGATAATATTTTGGATCAGACCTTCTTTAAAGAACGTGATATTCTAACTCCTAAATTGTCCGATGTTGCTATGTTAAACGAGCACCTAATGTCTATGATTCCTGGTGAAGAAAGGACTTTTTTGAGTTCGGATAAAATTCTTAAGCAAAGTGGGACTTCCTCTGTTGAGGATGATGAAATCACCCCTGAGATCTTAAATACATTATCATGCTCAGGGATTCCTGATAATAAATTAATCTTGAAAGTTAAAGTTCCAGTAATGCTATTAAGAAATATTGATCAGTCGAGAGGTTTATGCAATGACACGAGATTGCTTATTACAAAATTAGGGAATCATGTTGTTGAGGCAATTGTACTTACAGGAAGCAATATAGGGGAAACTGTGTTAATCCCTAGAATGACGATGAGCCCATCGAGTCATACATTTCCTGTAAATTTCCAAAGAAGACAATTCCCCCTGATTGTATCGTTTGCCATGACTATCAACAATAGTCAAGGACAATCACTTTCACATGTTGCAATTTATCTCCCTAAGCCTGTCTTCACTCATGGGCAATTATATGTGGCACTGTCTAGAGTAAAGAGTAAGCATGGATTGAAGATATTGATACTTGATGAAAATGGTTGCGTTACGAATAGTACCCTTAATATAGTTTACAAGGAAGTATTTCAAAGACTGCTATAGTATATTGGGTTCTTTCTTCAAAGATATAACTTCGTTGTATGGTACAGGTAAAGACAAAAAAAAATGACTGTTTATTCGCGTCTCTTTTCCTTATCTATCTTCAAAGATATGACCTTTATTATCCTATTTTCTTTCCTATTTTTAATGTAACAATGAATGACTATTTTGTTATTTAAAAAAAATGACTGTTTGGGACCTTTGAAATACTGACAAAATGAGTTCGGCCCGGAGGGCCGACCCACCATGCCAAACAAACCAATTTTTTTCCCCGTGCATCGGCACGGGTAATTCACTAGTAAAGTAATTATATTATGAGGAGTTTTTTAAATTAATGAAAATAGCAGTAATTAATATACCTATTAGGAATAAGTCATTTACTATGTGTAATTGTTGTAATTGCTTATGTTAATAATGAGTTGTCAATTCAATGAATAAAAATGGAAAATTGTTAATGTTAATATGCATAGTTGTTAAAATCTCAATTTATCACTACGATTTTATGTTTTTACGATTTTTTTTTGTCAAAACGATTTTATCAATATTCCAAACGCTTTTACGTTTTAACGATTTTTTACGATTTTTTTACATTACGATTTTAAGTTTTACGATTTTTTAATCCCTTTCCGATCTTACTTAAAATCTCGATTTTAACAACATTGCTAATATGAATAGAATCCTCATAAATATGGGAGTTGCCAATGCTCATAAATATAAGATAGAAAATGAAAAATAATTATACGAGATAAAGAATTTTAAAACAGATGAATGAAAAACAATCAAACGAGATATAGAATTTTAAAAGACAAGTATGAAAAACAATTTATTCAATTCGAAATTTAAAATATTTTTTTTTTTGATAACAAAATTTAAAATATTTTTTTTTTTGATAACAAAATTTAAAATATTTTTTTTTTTTTGATAACATTAAATAGTGGCAGACAGGTGCATTAATATCCCACTTCTTTTTTAAAATTCGAAATTTTCAATTGGTATAGTTGAGAAAAGAATTTAACATCTTTTAATGGAAGACAACTGTATTAAATTTCTATTATTTTCTACATGGGAATTGTTAACCCTCATTTTAAAAAACATTGAATGTTTTTTTTCCATATTTATCAAAAAACCAAAAGAAAAGAGTTTAGCGTTAATTAGTGGCAGACAAGTTCATTAATATCCCACTTCTTTTTTAAATTTCGAAATTTAAAGTTGATATAGGTGGGAAAAGAATTTAACATCTTTATGTAGGAGACAACAGTATTAAATTTTCACTATCTACATGGGAATTGTTAACCCTCATTTTAAAAAACATTGAATACTTTTTTTCATACTTATCGAAAAACCAAAAGACCCAAAGAAAAGAGTTCAACATTAATTAGTGGCAGACATGTGCATTAATATCCCACTTCTTTTTTAAATTTCGAAATTTGAAGTAGATATAGGTAGGAAAAGAATTTAACATCTTTTAGTGGGAGACAACTGTATTATATTTTCACTATTTTTTACTTGGGAATTGTTAACTCTTATTTTGAAAAATATTTAATGCTTTTTTCCATATTTATCAAAAAATCAAAAGACCCAAATAAAAGAGTTGAACATTAATTAGTGACAGACATATTCATTAATATCCCACTTCTTTTTTAAATTTAAAATTTTAAGTTGATATATGTGGGAAAAGAATTTAACATCTTTTAGTGGGAGACAGATGTATTAAATTTCTACTACTTTCTATATTGGAATTGTTAACCCTCATTTTAAAAATCATTTAATGCTTTTTTCCATATTTATCGAAAAATCAAAAGACCCAAAGAAAAGAGTTCAGCATTAATTAGTGGCAGACAGGTTCATTAATATCCCTTTTTTTTGAAATTTTGAAATTTGAAGTTGATATAGGTGGAAAAAGAATTTAACATTTTTTAGTGGGAGACAGCTGTGTTAAATTTCCTCTATTTTCTACATGAAAATTGTTAACCCTCATTTTAAAAAATATTTAATGTTTTTTTTCATATTTATCGAAAATTCAAAAGACCCAAGAAAAGAGTTCAACATTAATTATGCTTTTATACAAGATATAGAATTTAAAATCACATGTGAATGAAAAACATTTTATTTTAGGGTTCGCTTTTTCTGCAGTTACTGTAGATAAATTATCTACAGTAAGCCAATACGACGTCGTTATGGGACAGAAATCATGGTGTTTTTGTAATTTTAATTTATTTCAGGGTTATAATAGTCGTTATATTTATAATTTTTTAAGATTTCAATACCAAAACGACGTCGTTTGGGGAATAATTGCAGATAACTTATCTGCTTTAACTGCAGAAACATTTTTCCCTTTATTTCAATTCAAAATTTAAAATATTTAAACTAAATAGTTAGTGCGAAAAGAGTTTAGCATTAATTAGTGGCAAACAAGTGTATTAATATCCTACTTCTTTTTTAAAGTTAGAAATTTGAAGTTGATATAAAAAGGGTTTAACATCTTTTAGCAGGAGACAGCCGTATTAAATTTCCATATATTATTATATACTTAAAAGGAGAACCAAAAAAATTGATGTGTCAAGCTCTCATGCAATTTCAGCTTTGTGTTCACACTGTGTGTTCATACTTGCATATCAATTTTAAAAAAAAATTACAGAATAAGTTTTTAATTAAATCAAAAATTGAAATTAAGAAATTAGTGAGAGACATCTAATTAATGACCCACTATCATTTTTATGTTGGAACTGTAAGATTTTTAATTGTTATATTGGAAGTGTAACACCCTAAATTCTGACAATTTATAATAGCATAAATAAATTCAATAATTTTATAAATAACAGCGGAAGTTCAAAATAATCAAATTTGGGAAATGTTACCGCCGCACCTGTACAATGCACAGGTGCAAGGCTAACTCTATTACATTAAAATAAAACCAAAGACTAAAGTTTTTTTTTATACATAATATTTATTACAGCTAGAAATCCTGAGTCGTGTCCTCACTGCCCACTGCTAGCCCCATCCTTGCAACCTGACTTACTGAAAATCTGCTCCCCCGCAGCCGCAGGATCATTGCAGTCAACAAACACAAAAGTCAGCAAAGCTGGTAATCCCAATCAAATACAAAATAAATAAATAAATAAATAAATAGAACTCATAATAATTAAATCAAGTAATATAACTCAAAAATTCAAATCAAGTATCAACTCGTTATTAATTATATTAATCTTTATTTAGTCCATTTATTGTATTTAGTAAGGGTAATTTATCAACTAACATATTCAGCACAACATTAATCATAATATTACATAAATGGTAATATTCACAACTCAATGACATTCATCATAATCAAATCAAATAACATTTCATTATTAATCATGTTTAAGTTCATTGTACTTAGTGGGAAGAGAACCATGGTAGACCCGGGAAACCCTGCCAGTCTACCCTGTGACCCGGGAAACCCTGCCAGTCACAAACAAATCACATTGGCCATAATCAATTCATATCTTCCTAGTGTGCACACCTCTTCCCAAAGTTGCTACTAGTATCCCGGGGAACCCTGCCAGACACCACTTTGGGAAGAACGGATACAATCTTTTTCACATCAGTTTCACATCGGAGGCATAAAGCCCAAAAGTTGTGTTCATCACCTTGGGAGGTACCATCCCAAAGCTATCCTCCCACTATTAATTTATTCAGTCACATACAATCAATTCAATCTTGTCACAATTCTCATAATTGTCAAATAGTTTTCATGATTTCCACATCAATTTAATCAAGATTATAATTTCCAAAGTCAATCTTTCAATAATAACATAATTTCCAAATCCATTATAATTTTCAAATCCATTATCCAAGAATATCATAATTTTCATATTCAACATATAACAGAGTAAAACTCAAATCCAATCATTATATCATAATCTTCGAAATCAGAATTCAAAGAGTAAAATCCAAATCCAATCGTCATATCATAATTCAAATATTCACATCTATTAGAGTAAAGCCAAAAATCCAATAATTAATCCAATTAATTTCTAGAGATTAAAATAATTTAATTTAAATACCCCTAAGGGTTACATATAATATATGAAAACATCCTAAAATTTTCTAAGGATTAAGATTACATTCAACAAATTTAATATAAAACTATCTTACATTCACCTAGAGCATCACATATACCAAATCTTACATAAAATATAATCTAAAAATACCTAGAGATTAGGATTACATCCAAGTTTTATATAAAAGAAATAACCTACGAATAGGATTACATATACCAAAATTCATATCAATATAATATATGACTCTCTAGGGATTAGGATTACATATATCAAACATATAACTACCTAAAGATTAGGATACACACAATAAAATTTCATACACAACGAATCTACAACCACCTAGAGATTAGGATTATCTGGTCTCCGTTTTCGCTAACTTCTAGAAGAAAAGAGTAATTTGGGGCAAAGAACCGGTTGGTAATCAGAAGAATATAAAATAAATTAAACTAAGTTTTTTGAACTAAGAAGAGAGAATAGTAGAGGAGAAGTGTTGAAGAGTGAATTGGTTTGGTTAGGCTAGACCTCTATTTATAGTTGAAGTTTAAGGCTTACACATTACTGACTCAATGCTGACTCATCATATCTAAACAATTTATGTTTGTTGACTCATCATATCTAAACAATTTATGTTTCTTGGCTCATCATATCTAAACAATTTACTAATCAATCATAAATACATAAATCATCAATCAATTAATAAATCAATTAATCATAATTTATCATCTAATTTATATATATATATATATTATCACATAAATAAAATAATATTACTATTATTATTATCTTACCTCTTATTATTTTAACTATTATTAACTCATTAATTAAAAATATTAAATACCAATATTATTAATTACAAAAATACTAAATATCATTATTATCCATAAAAAAATTATATTATTATTATTATTATTATTATTATTTTATTAATAAAAATATGAGATATTACATTCTACCCTCCTTAAAAGAAGTTTCGTCCTTGAAACTTAAAAGTTTGATCTCTTCAAATTAACTAAAAGGCATAAGGTTAAAGTTAATAAAAATATGGGGTATTACAGGAAGATGGAAGATTCTTTACTAATGTTACTTGAAAATGGAAAACTCATTATTTGATATTTTCTTATTATATACTTAAAAGGAGAACCAAAAAAACTGATGTGTCAAGCTCTCATGCAATTTCAGCTTTGTGCTCACACTGTGTGTTCATACTTGTATATCAATTTTAAAAAAAAATTACAGAATAAGTTTTTAATTAAATCAAAAATTGAAATTAAGAAATTAGTGAGAGACATCTAATTAATGACCCACTATCATTTTTATGTTGGAACTGTAAGGTTTTTAATTGTTATATTGGAAGATGGAAGATTCTTTACTAATGTTACTTGAAAATGGAAAACTCATTATTTGATATTTTCTTATAACTTTCAAACCATTCACACGCTTAATCTTCTGCCTCCTGTGTGTTCTTACTTGCTTACCAATTTTGAAAATAAATAAATAACTAAAAATTAAGTTTTAAGTAAATTAAATTTCGAAATTTAAAAATGTTAGTGGCAGACATCAAATTAATGTCCCACTATCATTTCTATATTGAAATTGTAAGGTTTTTAATTATTCTGTTGGAAGGTGAAAGGTGCATTACCAATGTTACTCGAAAATGGGAAACCCATCATTTCATGGAGAATATACACAACCTTCTATGCATTGTTGTTAAAATCTCGATTTATCACTACGATTTTATGTTTTTACGATTTTTTTCATCAAAATGATTTTACTAATATTCCAAACGCTTTTACGTTTTTTACGATTTTTTTACATTATGATTTTACGTTTTACGATTTTTTAATCTCTTTTCGATTTTACTTAAGATCTCGATTTTAACAAGCTTATGTTAAGATATATAAAACCATTAATGTAACCTCACCCATTAGCTTAAGCTTTTGGGTTGAATTGGTTCTTTACATGGTATCAAAGCCTCGTGTCCCGGTTCGAACCTCACCGCCCCCCACTTTCTTTGTAGTGAAATTTCTTTCGTCGCACAGGTAGGTGGGCCTGTGCATTGTCCACCCTTCAAGCCCAGTGAGCTTTCGTGTGAGGGGACGTGTTGAGATATATAAAACCATTAATGTAACCTCACCCAAAAGCTTAAGCTTTTGGGTTGAATTGGTTCTTTACAGCTTCTATGCATGTTTCCCACTACTTTTAGTATGGAAAATTATTAAATCTATTAATAATATTTGTTATTATGTCTATTGGATGAGAAAATATTTAATATTTCAAAATTCAAAATTCAAAATTTTTAAATTTGAATTTTTAACTTGATAAGTGGAAAACGAATTTCGCATTAATGTTTCTGTAGTGAAAAAATATATATATAGTAAAATTAAATTTAATATGTTAAATTATAGATTAAACAAAAAATTATTTAAATTTTTTTAAAAAATATGTATAGTTGATAAAAAAAATTTAAATTTGAAATTTAAATGAAAAAAATGAGAAATGACATATTTATACCTTAAATAAATTAAAAAAATAACTTTAAATAGTAATACAAAAAGAGAAAAACATTTCCACACAAGTATTTTTTTAACATAAACGTTTTAAATATATATGTATAACCAATATTAAAAAATATAAAAATTATAAATTAAAAGAGAAAAATTCAATTTTTCAAAAATATGTCTAATTAATACAAAAATATTCGCTTATATTAAATGCAATTCAATTCAATTCACCAAACATTCAATTCACAGTGAAAACAAAAAATAAAAAATGACATTTATCATTCTGTAAAAATAATAATAATAAAATTTAATCACTATAACAATACGAGTTTTAATTTAATATATAAGAAAAAATTAAACTTTCATTCTTTTGATGTAAGAGTAAAAAAAAACACAATTTTCTATGTCGTAAATGAAAACTAGAAATTATTACTTGGAGAATGTGCACATCCTTCTGTGCATGTTTTCCACTATTTTTTGTATGAAAAATTATTAAACCTATTAATAATATTAATTATATGTTTATTGGATGAAAAATTATTTAACATTTAAAATTTGAATTTTTTAAATTTGAATTTTGAACTTGATAAGTGAAAAAAGAGTTTATCTTCTGTAGCTTTGGGGTTGTTGGAGATAACTTTATCTCCTATAGTAAGAGAAATGATAGACCCATTATATTATAGGCTTAACCTGGCTTGTATTTAAAAATTAAATAGTTTGGCCTAGGCTTATTAACTTGTTTAACCCTTATCAAGCCTTTAATAAATATTAAAATTATATATAAAATTATTTTTTATTAATTAAAATTATATAATAATTTTAATTCAAATAAATAATACGATATAGATTGGCTTGTAGACTTATAGTTGTAGGTCAACTTTATAATTCTGTTTTCTAAACAAGTATTTTTTAAGGTCCAAGCCTATTCTATTTCATTAAATATTTTAAGTTAGGCCTATCTTAATCTTATGCTTTTCGTTAACAAGTATTTTTCTCAATCTTATGCTTTTCGTTAACTTATCGATTCAAAGCTAAACACTAGAAAATTTGAGAATGAAAAATTGGTGCGATACTGGTGTATGGGGCATGGTGATATTTGTTTAAAACCTAATTGCAACCTCCCCAGAATAAGGGCAACTAGAAACATGCCTCCATCAAGGACGAAGATCGTGCCATAAGGGAGGGTATTTTTGTCAACAAAATGTTGTGTGATTTTCCTAGCACATGAGAATCCAAGAAAACCACCCCCTTGGTGGTATTTTTCGGTGATATTTTGGTTTAGAAAATACACACAAAATGGATTTCCGAAAAAATCATTTTTTCGGAATTTTTTTAAAAATCTTCTACCAAATACGGTCTTCTTGAATTACCACCCTCAGTTTTTCGGGAATCTTAAAAAAAGTCGTGTATCAAAGGCCCGCTTACTCTCATTAGCTTAGATGGAATTGTTATCTCATTTATAATGATTTTACCTTAACTTATGTTTTCTTTCTTCATCTTTTTTGGACACAATATTAAATTAATTGCACAATATTTTTCAATTTTATTGAAAATTTATGTATTTAATTGTTTCTTAGAATGTCATCAAATATCTTTCAAAGTAGTCGTATAAAAAATTAAAAATAAAATATTGAAAAAGTCATAATTTTTTATTTTTTCGATATAAAAAAAGAATGGAGATTTACCTTAAAGCAAGAAAGACGATTTGATTTATGACTTTATCATTATAAAAAATAATTCAAGCCATTAAGATTAATTTAATGGTGAGAAATTTGGGTAATTTGTATTAAGTTATGTATTCAATTCTCACTATTGTATAAAATAAAATATGTTTACCCTTAAAACATATAGCAAAGAATTTTTTTTTTATCAATTACTGAAATAAAAATGTATTAAATGTTTTAAATTTTTCAAGATCTTAAATGCTTATATTTTTTGTTTAATAATTTTTTTAATCGTGATTCTTTAAAATATATCCTAAAAATACTTGTTAACAAAATCTTAAAAAAATGTATTTTAATAGATAATTTATAATACTTATTAAACATTACAAATTCCTGATATTTTAGAATATAGTGATAATTTTTAAAAATATATTTAACTATTAACTATAAACATAAATGTATTTTTCAAATTATGGTTACATGTCATCAAGTCTACCTACAAATAATATTAATTATTTATAACACTTAATACAATTTTATTGAAAACATCGTTATAAAATATTTTATTTTAATATCAAATATAATACAACAAATTTTAAGTAAATTTATTTACTTTGATTTTGTACATTTTAATAAAAAAATTTATAAATTAAAAAGTACGTAACACTATTTTTTTATAATAATTTGTTTGGTGAATAAGATAGAATTAAGAAGGATAGTAGCTATAAATTATTAAATATACCTTTAATTATTTATTTAAATATTAACGTGTCACTATATTGGTATTTTATATATTTTTGTCACCAAAAAGAAAAACTCTCGAAAGAAACAAAATAATTACTAGATTTTGTATAAAAATAAATGTGGTGGATGCCTAATTGGTGATAAAAAAAAAATTAAAGACATTAATATGTGGATATCGTAATTTTAAGGGTCACTTCAACGAGGTTATAAAGGGTTTACATTTACACTAAATTATTTTATTCATAGTTAATAATTATAGTTATTTAGTTTTTAAAGTGACTTATAATACTTTTTGTCAATACCAACACTTGAGTTTGGGATATTGCAACTGATAACTGTGGTGCAAAGCTTGAATTTTAGAGCATCGAGAAATTTTTGTTGTATTCCTTTTAATAAAAATTCCTCTTGATGTGGTGAACCTCTAAATTATCGTCGTTTCAATTTCTTTTTCCATTTTTTGGAGAATATCATTGGGTAAATATTACTTTCATTTCAGATAAGATAACTTCTTTCATGTTATCTCCTTCGATTTTCGCACCTCATCTTTTTCTTTTTTTATGCAATGATGAGATCCACCTATTTTCTTTCTACAACATAAGATAACTATCTTATACAAAAGGAGAGTTATAAAACCCATATCATAGTTTTAAGGGAAAACTTCAAAAATCCCCTGTAAATTTTTTCAGAATCACTTACCCCCCTCTCTGAATTTTTTAATCATTTATCCGCCTACTTAAAGTTTTTTTTTTATCATTTACCCCCATAGCTTGATTTTTCATCCAAAATTATAATTAACAGTGTTAATTTTTTTGTAAGATACCAAAACTACCCTTTAATTAAAAAACAAACAACATGTTGATTTTGTTTGTCATCAACTACGCTTCCGTTTGTCAATCTATTTTAATTACTTTTTTTTATCATATACAAAGTTGATATTGATGATAAACGAAAGCAAGCTATTTTTGTGTTGTGAATATTTTTTATCAATCTGTTTGTCAACACGTTTAATTACTTGATATTGAGCACTTAATGCAAGGTAAATGATATGGCCACAGCTCTCAACACATAAACACCGTTAACATTTTTTTTAATTAAAGGATATTTTTGGTATTTTATAAAACAATTAACATTGTTAACTGTAATTTTGGATGAAAAATCAAGTTAGGGGATAAATGATAAAAAAACGTTAAGTAGGGGGTAAATGATTAAAAATTTCGGGAATGGGGTAAGTGATTCTGAAGAAACTTACACGAGAGTTTTTGAAGTTTTCCCTAATTTTAAATTCTGAAAAGGGTTTGTGCTAGCCTCATAATTTGTACACGCTTCAATTCTATAAGCCTAATTTTATAAGGCTTTTAGGGTAAGGAGATATTTTACTAGATAAAATAATATAAAATTAGGGTTTCGATAGGAGAAAATTTTCTCATGCTGTAGACACATCTTATGTGAGGGCCACATCTACTAAAAAAACAAAAAAAAACAAAAGAAAATATTGAACGAAAATCAAAAGGTCACTAATAGAATAAAACAACTCTCCTACGACATGAGAAAATGTTTTCCCATAAAATTATATAAGTGTCTTAACCTAATTTGGTAGAATTAGTTGCATGATATGATATCATAGAATTTATGACCGAGTGCAAGTGGTTTAGATTTTAGAGTTCGATTATTTATTGGCACCCTCGTTCTTCTAATAAAAGTTTCAGCAATCAAAGACTTTTTGGTGTTTAGAGTTATTTATGACATATGTGCTTTGGCCTGCGATCTTTCTCCTGGATGCGTGCTAACCATAGCCTGCCACCCCTTTTGTCTCATAGCATGAAGCTATGTCTCTTTGGGTTTTGTTCACTCGCAACGTTTCTTTCATCAATGCATCGGGCAAGAAACAACTTGATTTTTCCAGTTTGCAATTTGAACATTTGCTGTCACCATGTTTCAACCTGAGGGGAACTGTTAGCCATAAGAATAAAGAAGTGAAAATCACATCCCATCATAGTAGGGATAAAACATCATATTAGGATAACTGATTGTGCTTTGTACCCTTATCTTATTTAATTAGTTATAGATATCACTTGTATTGCCTATTTATAAGCGCCTCCTAAAGGACACATACATAATGTTCTCTCGAAATATCTATTAAAAAATTTGTCAAAATTATTCACAAAACAAAATGTATATTTGCATTCAAAACTCAGATTATCAGTCTAGTCTTCATTTCATGTTATATGTTACAACCTGTCACTAACCTATACAAAAAAAAAAAAAAAAAAACCCCACCCAACTTGCATCGTTGGCAATCCAAGCTCAAGAAGGTTGCAAGTAAACAAAAGCACAACCATCATATATATATAAGATGTAAAATATGCGACAGAACTACTAATAGCCAGTAACCAGTTAGCCACCCGAGTAAACTTGTTAAGATTACTTAATGGTGGATAATATATGAATATACTGAGCTACTACTAGTACTGGTTTGAGCACCAAAGCTTAAAGTTGGGTTAAGGAGTTCTGCCTGTGGAAAAGAACTGTTAGATGGCACCTCTAGCAGCAGATCCTGATCAGAACTCTCCTCTACAAAGTTTAAGGAATCCCGAAGGAGGGAGCTAGCATCAGGAGGCAAAGCAAATAAGCTTTTTGGACTATAGCATGTGCCATCTTCTGCAGCTTCTTTGCCCTCACAGCCAGCCTTTGTGATCACACTTTTGGGACTCCTCATTATTGTCCTCAATTCTGAAATTTGCAAGATGAATGTTAAGAATAATTCCTCAGTTAAATCAGAAACAACAATGATAGCCAACACTCAGTTCTAACTAGTTAATTACTTTTGTATGCATAGTTCATTATGCTTAGCATAAGAACTTACAAGAAAGCAATTCTAAATTATTAATAAACTGTGCATAGTTATAGGTTATCATTCAACATTTAATAATTTTAAATAATAATCCAAAAGCATTTTACACCTGCAAGAAGTAATTTAAATTTACTCCCTCAATCCAAATCCCTGGTATGTACAAGGTGCACCCAACAATCATATCATTGTATTGTTGCATTAGGGAGAGGATAATTGGGATGTCTTAGCATATGATCTGTTTTTTGTCTTCTTTGATGTCAGATTTCCAGCTAACCTGGAAAGGTTTGATTTCGGTTGTCACGCATTCTCTTGCAATTTGCAACATTAATTGATGCTGTCCCAGTAGATCCCAGAGCACCAGATTTTCCAGCTCTGTGTTTACATCTCTGCATCCATAGAAGGATGTGATATCTGATAAGTATCATTGCACATATTTTTATTTATCAACACAATCTCTAATACCGGATAATAAACTATCACAAACCTTCAGAAAATTATAGTGTTCTACCCATTTTGATTTTGACAGATTGGACAATACAAGACTTTTCAAAGTCTTGCAGTCTTCAGGTTTTGGACCCAACAAAGAGATATCAAAGACACCTTCCGTGAGAAGCTGCTGAAAATAACTTAAGTTCTCCTTGAATTGAGAGCTATGGAACATGACTTTAAGGCTGCACATACAACAGAAATCGTCAACAGCGATGAACTCAATCTCAGCATCTTCTATTCCCTTAAGAGTCTCATATCTGATGCATTGTAGAGCATATCTTTTATAATTTCTATTTTTAAAAGAAAAACTGAAATACTCAAGCAATAACATGATTTTGAAATAAAAGATGGATAATTGAGTGCATTATTATTGAAATGGCTTTGATTTTCTTAGCAGTCGCCAATTATAGTTATAATGCATTTAGACTTGCTATCTATTCCTCAAAAAAACCAACAGATTTGAAACTTCTATATAAGAATTATAACTTACAAACAACATGGGAATTTGAAACAGTAATCTTGATCAATTGCAACAACTTGATGAATCTCAAATGAAAGTAGAATTCTAACCTATCAGGAAGTTTAGCAGTATCAACCACAGGAAGAAACTTCAGTAATTGCTGCTGCTCTTCATTTGTCAAGATTTTCAAAAACTCTTCATAGTTTACTACATCCTAACCAAACATAATAGCAATTATGTTAAGCATTTAACAATCTGATGGATTTGAGGCCTTACCTAACAATATATAATTATAAATATTATATAGTGCAAGACATGAATACAAGCTTAAAAAAACAATTGAGTGAATTATCTAAGAAAACAATGCTTGTTCTCAAGGCATTTTGAATCAAATTGCTATCCTGAAAGTTCTGAGTAATTACATGAACCAAGAATCCAATAAAAGATTCAAAAAATGATTATACAAATTATGTCAAATCACTGAAGTCTATCATTGATGTAAAACCATACCCATTTAGTTATTACAAGCCTGGATAAGAACATTCTTGTCAATTTAGGCTACAAAATGCAATCATAATAGGGAAAGGGGAATGCAACTCACATTTAAATCTATTAAGCGTAGTGGTGAATCATGACTTCCAAGGATTTGTACTCTTTCAAGCTGAAACTTGTCACTGAAATTTAAAAAAACAGACATTAATGACTGCATGGTATGTTTGTATTTTCTCCAAAGCTATTTCTGCACATTTATCTCAAATATTTCTTCACCAATGGTAACTAATAATACTCAAGCACAACTGACTAGAAATTATGAGACTAAGCATGCCTTTTAAGTTGATCCTGCTGCATTCCTTGGCCAGCAGAGTTTCTGACCTTTTGAACTCCTGGAGGTGAGGAGAAGTTCATGAGACTGGAATCATTATGCGTAAGAATGGCACCAGGATGCGAATATGCCTCACTAATTGAGCTTCGTTTATTCTCAACTGAAAGAGAGCTAGCCTCAGACTCTTCTTCACGAGCTATATAGCTAGGATGCCTAATGAGAACGCTTCCATGTCCAATCTCGACAGAGACCATTGGTGTTTCATTTTCAAAAAGAAGATCTTCTTCAGAAGATGCAGAAAAATAAGACTGTTGTTCATGAAGAATAGTGCATAAATCTTTAGTGAGCTTCTCAACAGAAGAAGGCTTTGGACGACCCACACATGTCCTCTTTTTTGAAGGAACCATGGCATCCCAGACCACTGACTGAGCAGGACCTAAATTAAACAAACTATTTACATTAGAATTACATGTCTTTTTATAAAGGAGAAAGGGTTACCTGTTTTGATATGCAGGAGTGTACATATTTAGTATCATAACACAAGAGTAGAAGTTCTTGATCGAAGTCAATTAATGATGAACTAAACCAATGAAGCCACATTCTATTATAAAAAAAAATGTATTATCTAATGAATATGTGTTAATTATACAATAAATAAAAAATAGATAATCCATATCTAATTATAGAACTTGCCAGTACAATTGTTTTAAGATATATCTGGAGTTTCATGGTAGAAAAACATTTAAATCACATTTTTTTGTCAGTGAAAAGCACACCCATATAAAATTAGAAGCAAAATTCACTTGTCTTCTTTTAGGAAAACCAATACAAAACTGTGCTGCCATTCCACAATTTATTTCATTTTCATTTCCCTCATTTCATTATCCACTTCTTGATTGTGCTAATGTAAATCTGGACTAACAATAAATCCGAACTATTTCAAAGGAATGGTGAATGCTGCTCTAATCAGTTATGAAGAAAGATCTTCCAGTAAAATCAGCATAGTAAACATCCAACCTGTAAGATCACTAGCATCCATGCCGCCAAATTGTGCACAACTCTCTGAGTTAGATATAGCTGATCCTGAACTCGATCTATTGCTTGTATCTTCATCTACAGCCTTTCGGAATCCCTGGTTGTAATCAGGTGCAAGCACTCCAGATACTACATTATCATGGTTCTGCTTTCGTTTGAGCAATTTCACTTCTTTGTTCTTATTTAATGATATGCTCTTTACCCTGGAAACCCTTTGGTCCTCATAATCATCAGTTTCTGCCCGAGCATGTAAAGGGGTATAATTTGCAAGGGTTCCCTTTGTCCTCCATCGAGAGCCACATGCATTGCATAGTACTGGCTTCTCTGGTGGTCCATTGCGCCAAAGTGGTGTGCCTGTTGCAATACTCAATTGTGAGAAATCTACAAGCATTTAACACCCTTATAAACAAGAACAAATCTGTTATCTTGGATTGGATAGACTAATAAGAACCACATATTCATATTTTCCTAATAATCCAATTCATGATGCATATAAAATATATAGTAAGTTTGGGCAAGGCATAACTTAAACTTCCTGGATTAAAATATTTTACAGTTGCTTGCTGTCTTCCATATACCAGAAAGATGAACTCAACATAAAAACTTCAAGGTTGAGACAGCATCATCTGTCAGTATTCACTTGCATAATGAACTAGCAATTCCTGCTACAATGTTGACTATTTGCCTGTTACTAACCGGCAAGTTTTAACTTCGATATATTTAAGATTAATGCATATCAATACCCTTTTGTGTTTCAAACAAGATATTGATCTAGAAACCTCAAGCAGTTAGTGGTAAGACTCAAACTAAGAACATTTGTAGACTAGTAGAGAAGACAATGATTGAATTTGAGCTGAAATGATTAACAGTAGCTGCTGAGTCTCACTCGATGCATCAAAGTTAAGACAGTCTAAATGAAAATTCTCTTCTTTTTGAGACTGAAATCATTGCACCCTATACAAAAAAGGATGGCACTAGAGTATTATTGAATAGCACGCAAGTAGCAATGACTTCAAGACTTGGAAGCTGCTTCGAAATTATCAGAAAAGCTATGAAAATCTTCAAGGCTTAAGTTGCAGGATTAGTTCTATTGAGGTGCTCGGTATCACGAACAAAAATAATAGTTTCAAATTGAGAAAGCTTGAAAAATATAATAATGAAGGGGCACAAGGATTGGTTTTTGATCAGCCAGAAAGCAAGGGAGTAAGACATGTCTGAGGGATGGATGCAATGATTGTCAAAGATCCTCTGATACAATGAGAAATTGTTTTGTAGAGGAAATGAAAACAACTTTGTAAATTACTTTCAAAAGAAAGGAATAGATTAACTTTGAGAAAATGCATCATTCCCTTCTCTTCTTTCCTCTCATTTATAAATTCACATTATCCAAATGGCAAGACATGAACTCTGAGCTTAATTTTGCACAAGTTACACTGGCTCAGATGTCAAACACAATCAAGGAAAACAAAGACCAGATAAGGAGTGAAATATATATATGTACGAGTGGGAAATAAACATAAGTTTCCGCAGCTTTCAATTCCAAATGCTTTAGGCAACAACACTACTTGAACTTTTGAATTCGTATACATCCAAAATATTACGCAGAGCACGCCTATTATGTCTTAGTTTTTATTGGCCAACAACTCTTCCTTCTACACATCTCAATTTGCAAAATACTCTTCACTAAAAAATAAAAACAAAAAAAGGTCACGAACTAAAAAAAAAAAATTAAAATTAAAAAAATCATAATTGGAGAAACAAGAACTCACTTGTAACTCCACAGTGATAGCAAGGCCCTTGCTTGCCCATGTCTCAATCTTTTCCACAAATTAATAAAAAAAAATATGGAGAAATTTGCAGAAAAATGAGAGAGAAATATATATTTTTTGTTTGGATAAAAATCTAAGAGAAATGGAATTTTTTTTTTAATATACAATAATTCTCTTGAAAAGTTTTTTATTTTTCCAGGAGAAAACTCAGAAAAATAGTTTGCAGAACAAAGCAAGAGCCAATAAACCCAGAAAAGTTTTGTCTTTTATAGTCCTTGAAAAAAGATTCACATAAACATCCACACACCAACTATAATTGAAGGGATTGATGTGTGAATTATAGATGGGACTCTGTGAAATCCTATGGAAGAGAGAAGACCATTGGAAGAATCTCAAAAATGGTTCTGAAAAAAGAGGAAAAGGAAGGTAGAATGGTGTGTGAGAGAGAGAATGAGAGAAAGTCTGTGTATGTGACCTCTTGTTGTATTGTATAGTAATAGTATAACAAGTAAATGTTTCAGTTTTTTTTTTTTTTCTTGCCTTTTCCCTTCTTTTTTATTTTTCCTTCTTCACCTTCTCCTGTTGATGTTATTTCAAAGATTTCAATTTTGAAATTTTGCTAAATTAAGAGGGAAGCTTATAATTATAAATTTATTATTTATAAATTTTTATAAACTATATTATATTTAACTAAAAACATACACTTAAGTAGACTATTATCGATCAGATATAATATAATTTATAAATTTATAAATAATCCTTCCCCAAATTAAAATTTTAAACTTTTACCTTATAATGGAAACAGAGGGGTAGGGGAATATTATTGCACATATCCTGTTGAGTGTTGACTATAGAGTTTTGTTCTTTACTTATCAGTTTTTTTTTTTTTTTTTTTGATAACATTACTTATCAGTTTTCAAATCCTCATCAAACCAAATCTAAAAAAGTATCCCATCTTCACCATCCATTTTTGGGTCTCAAAACAGTTATAGTTTTATAGTAACTCCTTAATTCTTAATATTTTTTAGAGAAAAGAAAAAAAGAAACTCAAAAAATAAAAAAAAAGGGAGAAAGAAACAAGGAGATGTTTTTGGCCTTTACCAATTCTTTTTTTCCTGCCATACTTTCTTTTTCTTTTTTTTATGAGATGAGAATACTAATTCATAATTTTATATTCTCCCATGTGTGATGACATGATGTTGATAAGTATTTAATGTGGTTTTTTGTTTTTATTTTTTAAATAATCCTGCTTGGATACCTAATGTGGTCACAAGCCCAGTTATCACCATTGGATTTAGGCAATAGAGGTTGACGTTGGGGTCCTACTTTTGTTGAGCAAAGCAAATTACTAAATACAAACATTAATTTTAAACGGCTTGATCTCAATCCAATGGTGATTAAGAAAGATTGTGAGATAGCCACATGAAGCTATAATATCATCCAAAGTAAAATGTCACCAATTTTCAACTTAGGGACTGTGAAAATGAAAAAGTCATATCCAAACCAAGAGATTGCATCGAAATTCTTTACTTTTTAAAACTTAAAAATTAAATTCTTGGAAGACAATATGACAAACAGTGTGTCCATGATACATAGTGGGTATCTCCTCAATTTGACTAATTTGGTGCCTTATAATTTTTCTTTTTTCTCTATACTTTGTATAAAAAAATATGGTCCAACACATCTCTCTAATGTTGTACTATAAGGACAGCTTGAGTAACTAAGGACATGATGGAGTTATTACTCTCTCTAAATTTTTTTAAAAATATATATCAAAAGACAGGTGTTTTTCTTCCAAAAAAAACCAATTGCTATACAAGTCATGCCATTTCTGAAAACTTTATCATATCAACGGCCAAGAAGCCCTAATGAAAGATAAATCGAATGGCTCAAAGTCATTGCAAAGAACACACCTTGCATTATTAAAAACTTTTGTTGGACCAATATTAAAACACATTTCCTTCACTTATAGTGCCCTTTAGGAACTTACAAATCACCAACTAGTCAGATCTTGCATCCAGAAAGTTAAATTCAACCATAGCTAACCCCTGCCTTTTTTTGTGCAATATAGCTGACCATTTTGCAGATAAAAAGTCTTTTCGTGCTAAGTTATCATTAAACTGTTTACTTAAAAAAATTATCATTAAACTGGTAATTTTGAAACAACTATAATATGATAAATTTTGTTTAATTTTTTAGTGTCTCTATAAGAATATTAAATTAATGATAATCGTTTAAAAATGTAAACCATCATAGTCTTTCTATTTTTCCAAAATGAATATGACACGTACAAAAGGCAGATGCCAAGACATGCACTAATTCACAAAATCATTTTTAAATTTGCATGCCAATGTAAAATCTTAAAATACTAATGAAGTGCATCAACAAAAGATATGTAACAACTATCTTTAGTGATATTATTTTAATTAATTACTATATCGATATCAAATAATTGTAATTGGTATTAATTAATATTACTAGAATTGATATGAAATATATCAATTATTTTTCACGATGTCATTTTAATAATTGATATAAATGATAATAATTACTAGGGGTATAAATGATTCACGTGACGTATCAGGTGCCTACAATCTAATTTATCTTAGGCCTGACATAACTTGCTATATTTTCTAAATAGACCAGATTTAAACTTATAGAAAAGTTCATTTAAAAATTAGGTCATATGCTCATTTTAAAAAAAAAAGTCTGTAAGGTACCCTTTAATTTAGATATATATATATATATATATATATATATATATATATATATATATATATATATATATATATATATTGAAATCATGATTTGTGACAGTAATTTTTAAGTAATAGGATTGATGTTATTTTATCAAATAATAAATATTTATTTAAAATTTGAAATTTAAAATTTAACATTTAAAATATAATATTAGATTAAATTAGTAAAAAAATTCAAATTATATATATATATATATATATATATATATATATATATATATATATATGTTTGCCTGTGCTTGTGCGTGCGTATTATTTGTTACATTTTGTACAAAAAAAATTTCAATGACTTCAAATATGGATTTAAGATTTTATTTCTTGGAACAGATTTTACTTTGCCTTAAAATTTTAGGAGTAAATAAATCTTATGTTGTAGGAATAGTCATCTCTCATGTTAGTGAGAGCTCGATTTTCGTGTTAATATTTTCTTTTATTTTCCTTTTTTATTTAAACTAGTGGGCCCACTTAATTGTGTGTAGGAGAAAAGCTCCTCTCATGTTGCATGAGAAAATGCAACCCAAAATTTTATCACTTATCATGTATAATTGGTTATTACTTTTTAAAAAAATAAGTAATTATTTTTCAAGAAGATAATGTTTGAGTGACACAAAAAGTAAAAATAATCAATTAAAGCATGAAAAAATAAGAATAATGCTCAGTAAAAGATTATGAAGGTTGCCAATAACAAATAAAAAACTCATAAAAATATTATTTCATGTGTTATTATGAACATTATTTAAGGATCATTGTGATTTTGTTAAAAAACTGTTTGAGAATTTTTAATGAAATTTCATGTGATCTTTGTGAATAATAAATTTTAAGAACATTGTTTAGTGAAATTTTCATATAATCTTTATGAACATTATTCTATGTGTTGTTAATAAAAATATTATTTCATATGAACTTTATGAATAAATTATTTTATCTTTTATATTTCAGTTTGGTTTGGATATATAAATTTTAGTTTGCAACTCGGTAAATCTTACCGATCGTGTTAGGCTTTTTAATTTTTTATAATAGATGAGACTAGATATATAAATTAAATCTTTAATAAGTTAATAGGTCAATATAAACTTTAAATATTTTATATAGACTTAAATTAGCAAAGTCAAAGCATATCTCATTTACATCCCTATTCATTACAATATAATCCATACATTAAGTTGATTCCACCACTTTTGTTTTTCACAATGGTTAGGTTAACACAGCATCACTAACTGATAAACTTAGTTTTAGGAAAACAAAAAACTAAATGCGTTAAGACTTAAGAGACAGAGTCAGGTTCATTGGTGGATTACTGTCAAAGCTAAATTATGTTTTAGATTTATGAGGGTTTGTTTTTCATTTTTTAGAAAATAAAATGCAAATATAGAAACATAACAGCAAGGTTCAGAGGCTAGGTGGGTCCTATTATGTTATTGTAGAGCTTCCCTACTTTTATATATTTTTTATTTGTTTCCTAAAAAAGGTGGTTATAGTGTGTGAGTTCTTTCGGTAACATCGGTACTTTGAGTGGATGTTCCATGTGGTTATAAAGTTATAATAAGATGTTATAGCCCAGTATTAAAACTATAATGCAGTTTTGCTGTCAATTAATAAATCCTAAATTATTATATAGATGGCTTTCATTCAATGTTTATATTTGCATTCTCTTCCTTATTTATTCATTTATTTAAGTGTCACAGTCTTTATATCTCTGGCACGGAAAAATCTACTTCATCCATCTCCAACTAAAATAAAAAACTCAAAAACAATATTTCAACAAATTCAAATATATGTAACCGAACAACTATTAAGTTTATTATTCTTATAGAATCATTGTGGGACCGATTAACTTTGGCTCACGTGTACTGCAAAAGTGGCAAGGTGCAAATCGGATTCATGTGCCGAGGTGTAGAAAGTTGTGTGTCGTATTATTTGGTGGAATAAAAGTAAGAGAGGAGAAGCCGTCTTAGTTAATAGAAACGGGTGTATGAGATGAGAAGAAACAAACCAACCCAATCTCCGGAATAACCAATGACTATTTTTCTTTTTTCTTTCACTTATATTCTCAGCCACTCCCTCACCTAAATGCCTGCTACCCCAGTTACTAACCCCGCACATGTTAACACTATGTTGTGTCATTCATTTTACATATTTTTAAAATAAGATTTATAGATCTGAAAGTTTGATTAAATTTTATTTTCATCTCTAAAAATTAAAACATTTAATGTATCAGAAATTTTAAAAGTAATTTTATCATCGATTTTGAATAATTATATAATCATTTTAATTATAAACGGGAAAGAATAACACACTTGATTAATCTTGCCACCAAATTAACTCATTGTTGGGCTTCCTCTTTCCATGCTAAGCCCAAGCCCATTTGAGGGGTTTCCTAAAAATCCTAACCCTAATTTTCACCTCCTCTATATATACTCATTAGTTGAGGGTGGAGGCTAGGTCAGATTTGAGAGAACAAATTTGAGAGAAAAATTATTTGATTGTTTGAGCATAGCTTTATGCTTTGCATTTGAGAGATCTCTAGAGAGAGTTTGAGTGAAACATCTCTAGGGTAGTTTGATTATCACCATTGTTGGAGAGGTTGAGTTAACCACCACATTGGTGTATTTGATTCTTTGTAATCATTATTTTCATAGTGGATTTTTTGATCTGGACTAGGTCCCGTGGGTTTTTACTTCTTCATTGAAGAAGGTTTTCCCACGTTAAATCTGGTTGTGTTCTTCTTCTCTCTCCTATTTTCGTTTTGATTTTCCGCTGCGCTGCCTGACCTGGTGAAGTTCAGGCCGAGGTATTGCCGAGATCCGAGATCAGAATCTTGTTGATTGACTTCCGCACAAAGGCTGCTTAGCCGAGCTTGAGGGAACCGAGTTTTCCCAACAGTGGTATCAGAGCCCGAGCTCGACGGGTTCTGAGGGAGACGAGATGGAGACCAGTGGCATAACTCATGATGGAGATATGTTCAAGTTGACCGCAGACAACTTCACTTACTGGAGACCGATGATGGAAGATCATCTCTACTGCAAAGATTTACATGAGCCCATTATCCTTGATGAGAGACCGGCAGGCAAAATTGATAAGGAGTGGGAGATCCTGAGTCGGAAGGCGGTAGCCACGATCAAGAAATATATTGATAAAAGCCTCTTTGATCACGTGTCCGAATTCACGAACGCGTATGAGTTGTGGACGAAGCTGGAGTCCATGATTCAGAAGAAGACTCCCAGGAACAAAGCACACCTGGTTCACCGACTTGTTAAGCTTGAATACAAGGACGACATGAGCATGATTGAACACCTGAACACATACAAAGGTATTGTGAATCAACTGTCAAAGGCTGATATGAAAATTGATGAAGAATTGCAGGCATTGCTGTTGTTTAGCTCGCTGCCAGAAAGCTGGGATACTCTGGTGGTGACCTTGAATAACTCGACTCCAGATGAAAAATTGAAGATGGATGTCGTGACAGACAGCCTCCTGGGGGAAGAATCCAGGAGAAGAGAACGAGGTACTTCGAGTACGTCTGAGGCCAACGTTGCTGAGAACAAAGGGAAATTCGACTCCCGGGGTAGAAGCAAAAGTCGGGGTAGAGGTCGTGACAGACGAGACAAGTCCAGAGGTCGGTCAAAGCCGAAATATGAGTTGAAGTGCTTTTACTGTGGAAAGACAAGCCATAAGAAGCCAGACTGCTGGACCCTGCAGAATGATGAGAAGAACGGCTCTGTGAAGCCGGATCAGATTATTCCCAAGAAGAGGGAAAACAAGAGCACCACTGCGGTGGCTGTAAACCCTGATGCCGAGATATTCTTCCTTGGTGAGGATAATTATTTGAATGTTGCATATGATGACTGCACCTGGATTGTTGACTCTGGTGCCTCCTTCCACGTTACTCCACACAAAGGTTTTTTCTCCTCTTATCGAGGTGGTGATTTTGGAGTCGTGAAGATGGGAAATCAAGTGACCAGCAAGATTGTTGGTGTCGGTGATGTAACTCTGACCACAGATGTCGGATGCCGACTTGTGTTGAAAGATGTAAGGCATGTTCCTGACATGCGTTTGAACCTAATCTCGGTAGGCAAGCTTGATGATGTCGGGTTAGTGAATTACTTTGGTAGTGTTAGATGGAAGCTGGCCAAGGGAAACTTGGTCGTGGCCCGAGGTAAGAAGGAAGGCTCCTTGTACGTGATGCAAGGAAAGATCAATGGCGGAGAAGCCAATTCTGTTCGAGATGAACCTAGCTTGGAGCTATGGCACAAGCGCCTCGGCCATATGAGCGAGAAAGGGTTACAGATCCTGAACAAGAAAGGATTAATGACCGGGTTGAAAGGCCAAGCGTTGGAGAGTTGCACGCATTGCTTAGCTGGAAAGCAGCACCGAGTTTCTTTTGTGAGACCGGATCAATCAAGACGACGCAGGTATATTCTTGACCTCGTCCATACTGATGTCTGCTCCATGTCGGAAAGATCCCTTGGAGGAGCTCAATACTTTGTTTCATTCATTGATGACCATTCCCGCAAAGTGTGGGTATATTTGTTGAAGTCTAAAGACCAGGTACTCCAATCATTTAAAGAATTCCACGCTATGGTTGAAAGGGAGACTGCCAAGAAATTGAAGGTGGTTCGATCTGATAATGGTGGTGAGTATTGTGGCCCATTTGATGCATACTGCAGAGCGGCCGAGATTCGACTAGAGAAGACGCCCCCAAGACACCTCAGCTGAATGGACTGGCTGATCGGATGAACAGAACTATTGAAGAGAAGGTACGAAGCATGTTATCCAATGCTGGATTACCGAAATCATTCTGGGGAGAAGCCGTCAAAACTAGGGGTGTTCATCAACCGATCCAAACCAATCCAAACCGCGAAAACCGAACCGAAAAATCGAAAACCGAATAAACCGAAAACCGAAAAATCGAAAACCGAAAAAAAACCGAAAATTTTAATTGGATTGGATCGGTTTTCGGATGGGTTGATGAAAACCGATCCAATCCAAACCGATCCAATATATTAATAATTCTCTACCTACTTGTCATTTCCCCAATTATAACCCAAAAATTTCTAAACTCAAGACTCATTAATTCGTCAACTAAACCCAAGAAAAACTTAGTCACATCTCATCAACTATAGTATTGTTTACTGATATTTTTGTATTTCAATTTTTTTTTTACAAAGCCAATATGTACAAAAGATGTTATTTGTACAATAATCATGAAACTAATTTTAGGATATTCAAAAAACCGAACACCGATCCAATCCAAACCGAAAAAATTGGATTGGATCGGATCGGATTTGAAAAAAAATCTAAACCGAATGGATGATTATATGATCAAACCGAAGGGATTGGATCGGATGAGTTTTGCTTCCAAAATCGATCCAATCCAGACCGCGAACACCCTTAGTCAAAACAGTTGTTGACTTGATCAACCTCTCACCATCACGGCCACTTGAAAGAGAAATTCCAGAAGAAGTCTGGACAGGTCGGAAAGCGGCCTACAATCAATTGAAGGTGTTTGGATGCCGAGCTTTCGTGCATATCCCTAAAGATGAAAGGCCAAACTTGATGCAAAGACTAAAGAATGCATTTATCTTGGTTCGCCGAGATGTGAGTTCGGGTTCCGACTTTGGGATCCAATCAATAAGAAGATCGTGAGAAGCCGAGATGTGATCTTTCATGAGCATGAGAACATTCATGACATCTCGAAGCCCAAAGTCCGGGTTACTGTCAGACGTGAAGAACCCATCCCTCCTGTCCGAGCTAAAGCAGGGGGAGAAAATCATGCAAATGAAGAGATTGATGATCAGCAACAAGCTGAAGATGACCAAGACACTGAGGTCCGAGTTGATGATGAGATCCGAGATGAGAATGATGAACCGGGTTCTCAAGCTGAAGAACAACCAAGATATCCAACTCGAGAAAGAAGACCTTCTACGAGATACCCATATGATGAATACACCGTTGTTGCTGAAGACGGTGAGCCTCGGAGTTATGATGAGGCTGTGATGAGCTCAGAGAAAGAAGAATGGGAAAAGGCAATGCAAGACGAGATGAAGTCTCTGCACGAGAATTAGACTTATGAGCTGACCGAGTTGCCTAAAGGAAGACGAGCTTTGAAAAATAAATGGGTCTACAAGATTAAGAATGAAGAGAACGGGAAAAAACCGAGATACAAAGCCTGGATTGTAGTGAAAGACTGCAATCAGAAGAAAGGAGTAGACTTTGAGGAGATTTTTTCTCCTGTGGTGAAAATGACCTCGGTCCGAACCGTGTTAGCCATGGCGGCTTCGATGGACCTCGAGGTAGAACAAATGGACGTGAAGATGACATTTCTTCACGGTGATTTAGAAGAAGAAATATATATGGAGCAACCTGAAGGATTCCAAGCTCCAGACCAAGAAGACTTGGTATGTCGGTTGAAGAAGAGTCTCTATGGCTTGAAGCAAGCACCTCGGCAGTGGTACAAGAAGTTTGAATCATTCATGACTGATCATAAGTTTGAGAAGACAGAAGCCGACCACTGCGTATTGTTATATGTTGACGACATGCTTATTGTAGGAAAAGACAAATCGAGGATAACCGCCCTGAAAAAAGGCGTTGAGCTCGTCCTTCGCAATGAAGGACCTCGGCCCTGCAAAGCAGATTCTCGGAATCAAGATCATCCGAGATAGACAAAAGAAGCTATTGTGGCTGAGTCAAGAGAAATATATTGAGAAGATTTTTAAGAGATTTAGCATGGACAAAGCCAAAACAGTGAGCACCCCCATAGCCGGAACATAAAGCTGAACCAGAAGCAATGTCCGAGATCTAATGAAGACAAAGATGAGATGATGAAGGTCCCGTACCAATCCGTTGTCGGAAGCTTGATGTATGCAATGGTTTGCACTAGACCCGACTTGGCGTATGCTGTTGGAATGGTAAGCCGGTATTTGTCAAACCCCGGCAAAGTGCACTGGGAAGCAGTGAAGTGGATCTTCAAGTACCTCCGAGGTACCACTGACTTATGTCTCCGATTTGGAGAAGGTAAAGCCGAGTTGCAAGGCTACTCGGATTCTGATTTAGGGGGAGACACCGACTCGAGGAAGTCGACTACATGATATTTGATGAGATTTGCCGGAGGAGCTGTCTCTTGGCAATCAAGACTTCAGAAATGTGTTGCACTATCGACAACTGAGGCTGAGTACATTGCCGCTACTGAGGCAAGCAAAGAAATGTTGTGGATGAAGAAGTTCCTCATGGAACTCGGTCATGATCAAGACAAGTACGAGCTGGGTTGTGACAATCAAAACGCAATCCATCTTGCGAAGAATTCAACCTATCACTCCCGCACTAAGCATATTGATGTAAGGTATCACTGGATCCGGGATGTGGTGGAAGGTGGTGAGCTCGAACTCGTCAAGGTTCACACTGACCAAAATTGATCCGACATGATGACAAAGCTGGTTCCAGCAAGAGAATTTGAAGACTGCTGTGAAGGAGCCGGGTTGATGTTGAAGCCGACGCATTGAAGTCGGAGGGGGAGATTTGTTGGGCTTCCTCCTTCAATGCTAAGCTTAAGCCCATTTAAGGGGTTTCCTAAAAACTCTAACCCTAATTTCCACCTCCTCTATATATACTCATTAGTTGAGGGTGGAGGCTAGGTCAGATTTGAGAGAACAAATTTGAGAGAAAAATTATTTGATTGTTTGAGCATAGCTTTATGCTTTGCATTTGAGAGATCTCTAGAGAGAGTTTAAGTGAAACATCTCTATGGTAGTTTGATTATCACCATTGTTGGAGAGGTTGAGTTAACCACCACATTGGTGTATTTGATTCTTTGTAACCATTATTTTCATAGTGGATTTTTTGATCTGGACTAGGTCCCGTGGGTTTTTACTTCTTCATTGAAGAAGGTTTTCCCACATTAAATCTGGTTGTGTTCTTCTTCTCTCTCCTATTTTCATTTTGATTTTCCGCTGCGCTGCCTGACCTGGTGAAGTTCAGGCCGAGGTATTGCCGAGATCCGAGATCAGGATCTTGTTGATTGACTTCCGCACAAAGGCTGCTTAGCCGAGCTTGAGGGTACCGAGTTTTCCCAACACCAATGTCCCCTTATTTATTTGTGTTATGCAAGGAGCAATTAGCACACTTATTAATCTTATCACTAATCATAATATTTGGATTTTCAAAAAGTCTAGGTTCAGCGCCCTCCCTCGACTGAGTTGTGGGTTGTGTTCATAAGTTAAAATCTATCCTAGGACAAAGGTTTGCGTTCAATCTAATTGGAAGGGGTTTCACTCACAACATAGATCTTATTACTAAATGGTGTCTCTGTAGTTCACCAAACAAAAATTGGTGTCTCTCTTATGCTAATTTGGTGAACCAAATAAGGAGTTTAATTCAAAAGACATGGATTATGCATGTTTCACATATGTTTGAGATGACAATGTGGTTGCGGATTGATTGACAACTCATACTCATCTTCATGGCTCAGATTTGCAATTATTTGTTCTATCCTCTATTTTGATTGTACTATTCTTGTTAAGGAACTTATAATGGACTTTAAATTGCCCAGAGTGTAGTTAGTTGTTGTTTATTTTTAAAATATATATATATAGTTGTTGTTTACATTTTCAATATTCAAATTCCTATTTAAGTTAAAAAAATGATGGGTATTCTTATTTAAGTGAAAAAAAGCAAAACAAATTGTTTTTTCTTATGCATTCTACTATGCTTCTTTTTGTTGTTTTTATTTTCTAAAATTTAAAATGGAATAACCTATCCCTACTTATAATATGGATTGGAACTAATAAAAAACAAGCTCAAATTTTTTTTTTTTTGGTGTGGTGGAATCGGAGCCTTTGAATTGAATTATCCTAATCACATTTGATGGAATTTGAGTTTCGCGTTCAGTGGTCAATAAATAGGTAAAGCTTGAAATCATGATTACTGACTGAGAATTAGGAAAATTGTAAGGGTGCAAAGAAGGAAACAATTAATATAATGGGAACACATGCACCAAATCAATGAGACGTGGGGAAAGATAAGCGGGTAAGATCTAAGAAAAATAAGTTGGTGAGATATAAAATGCATAGTTAAAGATACATGTTAACTATGGAAAATAAAAAATAGAGAAGGAAACAGATAAAACGTCTTAAATAGGTGCATCTGAGATGAATATCATGACCTTGCTTTCGGCTTCATCGTGGCTTGTTGTTTTCTGTTTTTAATATAAACTATTTTCGTGAACTGTAGTTCAATTGTATGTATAAATTATTAAAATTAGCATGATTTGTGAAGCATTGAATCAAGCAAGCCTGTTGTCTCATATTAATGTTTATATTATCCCTTAAGTACGCAAGGATTAGGATAATATTAATTAAATGGAGACAGTATATTGTTGAGATATATAGTTTCACATTGGTTATATGTGCAACTAATGTGGAGTTTATAAGGCCTTGGACACTCTCATCCTTTGAGCTAGCTTTTGGGGTGGTGTATCTCAAGGTTCTTTACATGGTATCAGAGCTTGAGTGGCTACAAGGTCACAAGTTCGATCCTCTACGCCCCCACTTTAAAGTGGAATTAAAATAAAAAAAGCACAAAAAAGGTAAACCAAAAATTGGGCCTGTGCAATATCCACACTTCAAGCCCAAAGGGCTCTCGTGTGAGGGGGCGTGTTGAGATATATAGTCTCACATTGATTGTGTGGTCAAGCCTTTATAAGGCCTTGGGCACTCCCACCCTTTGAGCTAGCTTTTGGGGTGGTGTATCCCAAGGTTCTTAACATGGTATCAGAGTCTCGTCGCCCCCCACTTTCTCTTGTGGCGTTTCTTAGCACAGATAGGTTGGGCATGTTGCATTGTCCACTCTTCAAGCTTGTGGCGTTTCTTAGCACAGGTAGGTTAAGTCTGTTGCATTGTCCATTCTTCAAGCCCAATGGGCTCTCGTGTGAGGGGTGTGTTGAGATATATAGTCCCACATTGATTGTATGTGTAACTAATGTGGAGTTTATAAGGTCTTGGGCACTCTCACCCTTTGAGCTAGCTTTTGGAGTGGTGTATCCCAAGGTTCTTTACATATATAAACTTCAAAGGACAATATTGCTAGGTTTCGAACGTGTTATAATGCACAAATAAATCATGGAATTAGACCCCATACCACAACATATTAAATTATGAAACACAACATTTTGCCTCTTCCTTTCACCCGTCTTGTCCAAAAGGGAAAGTATTTATGGCAACATTTAAATTTGAGTGATTCCTTTATGTTTGCGAATCAAGGGAGTGTATGTGGTGGCGCAAGGAAAAGAAAATTACTTGTGAGGGAGAATGTGATTTTTTTTTTTTAAATGAAATACTGTCATTTTATTTAAAAAGACATAAGGTAATGCTATTTAAAATAATAAATATATTTCCATATTAAATATGTTAAAATTCCATTTTCACCCCTTTACTTTGTCGTTCTTCTAAGTAATTTTGGCATCTTTCATCCCTCCAAGCTACTCGGCCTAACAAAAACTTATTAGGTAAAGGAGAATCAAAGTGATTTATTCAATAATGTCATCGAATTTTAGGAATTGGGATACTTCCTAAGTAGAAAGGACAAGATAAATGTAACCACCCTATAAAATAAGTGGAAATAGTAAGCCCATTCGAGTCAGATTGATGGAGGTCTTTCATACAAGAGAATACTAATAGTAACATATATGAGTATTAATATTATTCGAATCGAATGTGCAAAGAAGCAAAATGAGAAGGTGGGTTCTGATCAGGATAAGCAACTGATTCAACACATGTTGCATATGGAAATGGGCACCGAGGAATGCTAGTTAAGATGGCATATTTTTCTTTAAAAGATGGAAATTTTCTCTACTCTAGAGATCATGAAAAATTCTTTCTTTTAAGTTAAATATTACTATAGTCTCAAGTCGGTTTATTTTATAGTATATTGGGTCAAATCTAAATTAGTTTTATTCAAGCTAAAGTTGCGTACATGTTACTCTTTTCGTAGACGTCATTCCTATGCCTATCGCCACTGCATATTTTTTCCAATGGGCCAACGTAGTGACTTTACACAATGACTAAAGCCAGCCACATTCTTGAAACATGATCATTTGACATAATGCGATTGATCGATGTATGCAAGTCATTCCCCGCCTATGTTCGGCGTTAAAAAAAAAGCTCAAAGTTTGGCACTCCTTCATCTCTTCCATCGTGACAATCCATTTATCTATATTCCAGGTCTAATGATTTGTCTTTGGGTGTTTGGTAAGAGGATTGTTTTGGGATTGCTGAAAAAATGAGGGTGCATATTGTATTATACCATATTTGGTACAAGTTTTAAAAAAATATACCTAGTAAAATTATTTGCCCATAATTTGTGAATTGTGTGAAAATTGTGTTGAAAATTACTGTTTAGGAATACTACCTTGTAGGTGTTATTTTCGGATAACCGACAAAATGAAAAATTAAGCGAGACGATAGAGACGAAAATGACCCTCTCTATTTGTGTAAAGTGAGACCTGTTATTGAAGACAATGAGTGATGATCACTAATAGATTTGAACCCACGTATAAAGCAGAGGAGATAGATGACCAGAATTATCACTGTGCAATTATAAAATTAAAGAACAGACTTACTTGATATGTATGAAACAGACAGAATTAGAAGAATGAGAAATGCAGTATCAGAGGAGTAAAATCCGAGCCCACAGAACATGTCTCCTTAAGACAATTTGTCCCCTCGCAGATGCCAAAGGTTTATGGACACTTGTCTCCCAGGATAGAACGGATTTCGTCTGAAGAATGGTGGCACTACCAATCAACAGCCCAAACGAACACAACAATTGCCAGAGGAAAGTACATCGGAGAATGAACAAAAGTATGCAAACCGGAAGAGAAGAAAAATTCTGGCAGAGTCTCAGTGCAGAAAATCGGATAAATTTCTGAAGGTGTCAGTGTCTATTTATAGACACTGACCGGTCACGATGAATGAACAGTCGCCGGCGGCGAACCACCGTGTCTGACGGCGGAGAATGGGTACGACCGGTGACCGTTCCGATGAACAGGTACAACCGGTGACGAGCAAACACAACCGGTGACCGGTTCGCGAAAGGGAAGAACCGATTCAGTTAAAAAATGCTCAAAAAATCGGCGGGTAGAAACGTTTGGGTTCGAAATTTTGGAGGGAAGCAACGGATACATTTTTGGACAAAATATTAAAAAATTATTTTTATTACACACATATGAACCGATCCGGGCTGGACGGGCGGCGCGCGTGTGATGGACCACATCCCACCTAGCTCCTCCCCCTCCACAAAATGTGTAGTGACCCAAAGGGCCAATCTAGGAGAGTGAGGTGGGAGCTTATAAACTCTCTCACTTCCTACTATTTGTCCAATGTGGGACTTGTTAATACCCACACACCTCTTCATCTTCCCTTTGCTCTTTTCTTTATTAACCCACTTCTTATTCATAACCAATGGATTATTGTTCATAAATTCCAACAAGACCCTCTCATAGGGTTACTTGTATTCATATTCAAAAATTATAAAAGGGTTATTTTCATTTTTTTAACCCATTTTTTCATCAGTATTTTACTTTCAACCAAGTATAGACTCAGTAAACTTAACCTAATTTTTCTGGTAACATTTTGGTCTACCAAACAACTTTTTTTTAACTTTCTTACTTAACTCATTTTCCTAGTAATTATATTTCTATAGTAAAAAAAAATTTCTCCCATACCAAACACCCAATCTAGCTCTGTAATCGTTTCGATGCACGTGATTATTTAATAAATGATGAAAATTTTATTAGTATTGATCAATTAATATGTATGGGTTAAAATTTTAATCTTAATCATTCATTTCTCTTATATTTAACAACTGGCATGACTAATAAAATATAATTGTTACATGTAAATAGATCAATAGTTAAGATTGAGGATAACACTTATTAGTTTTATATCAATATAAGTAATCCTTCCCTTTTTATCTACATATATTTTTTAAATTGAGTTACAAACTTAGTTGTTGTATATAATTGATTGAATATATAAAATTAATTCAATGTAAAAATTTATTAAAGATATTTAAATATATTAAATTTGAAGAAAATTGGATATTTTGTTGATTAGTCAACAATAATTGCTTAGTAAAGAGCTTCTATTTTTTAGGACATGTTCATGTTTTCGTAAGTTCGGATTCTTTTGAACGTGTTATTTTATTTTATTTATTTTCAAAAGTCAACATTTTTTTTGGGATATATTTTTCTTATGTTGTAGAAAAAAAATTATCTCATGTTATAAATATAAAAGAATAAGTGAGACTAGGGGTGGTAAACGAGCCAGGGGCCTTTCAGGGGCCTTTGGCTCAGCTCGTAAAGGCCTGAGCTCGTTTAATAAAAGCTCGTGTTGGAACCAGACTTGAACTTGTATAAAAGCTCGTTTAATAAAAAGGCCTCAATCTCTAATTCAGAAGCTCGGCCTTAAAGCCTCCCAGGCTAGCCTAGTATATAAATATTTATTTATACTTTTTATACTACTTGTAATAACTTTCTCTCATCAATTTATTTCACCCCATTTTATTGGTTTAACAGACTTTTTGAATAATTTTGTTCTATATTATGCTATTTGGATATATATTGAATTTATGTATATTTATGGAATTACTAGTGCTGTTCTATATTATCTTTCATCCTCCTTCACACAAACAAACCCACAAAAACTCATTCGTTCCACTGTGCACTGCTTGTTTGTGTCAACTTTTTTTATTTTTTATTTTATTTTTATTTTTGTTGGCACTTTTTTTATAATGAGCTAAGATAATATAACCTGTTATCTACCTTTTCTCACTTTAATTTTATTTATTTATTGTGGACTTTGTAAATTATTGCTGCAAATTGGAAGCTAAGGTTTCTATCTGGAAATTGATTTTTTGTGGAATTCTGTTCTCTTATTTTTATTCTTTAACATGCTAATAGGCTAAGACAGGCTTCACACAGGCTTTTATTTTTTGTAAATAAATCAGGCCACAGGCCAATATTATATTCGTAACAGGTAACAGGCTAAGGCCAGTCGGACACGTTTAAATACAGGCTTGGCCCGTTAAGATCAAAGTTCGGCTCGGCTCGGCCCGTTAACACCCCTAAGTGAGACCACAGGTAAGAAGAAAGAGAGAAAAAAAAGTAGTGGACCCCAACACCTTTTTATATGTAGGAGAGTTGTTTATCTCATGTAAAATAAGATAAACATAACTTTTTTTTTTTTTTTACCGTGTTAGTCTTTAAAGTTTAAACTGTATTAGCATTTGGGCAGTGCCGGAACTAAAAAATCAAGGTATTCAAAATAATATAAAATAATTTATTGAAAAATTTGTTAAGATAATAAAGACAACTAATTTATTAAGAAAAAATATTTTATATATTAAAAAATATACCTCTATATGAAATTATTAAATAACAATTAACCATTCAAGGTAAAAAAATATACCTTCCAAATTAAAACGGACTTTTCTCTTTATTATTTTCTCTACAACCTCAAAAATTGTTTATTTCATGCATATTTAACCATTTGGCAATTTTTTAAGATAGTCCATAAATCAAGAATGTCAAGCAGATTTGGGATATAGGAAGTAACCTCACGATTCTTTATTAATTACATTATAAGGACAAGTAAAAAACATAATTTTTTTAATAAATAATTACAAAAATGTTGTAATTTGAAACATATTAATGAATTTGTAGCAACCAGTTATGCCTAAAATCAAACGCGCTAGGGGATTGTGTCGCGCCCCATTTTGCCTGGTCATGATCCAACTATGTAAGTGGGTACAAATGGAAATTTTTATCCTCGAGATTGTGTTGTTTCAGAATCACCAATTCTAATGAATAAGATAATTGGATAATCCACAGAGAGATATTTTTTTAATGACTTTAATGTTTTTACAGTGAATATAGGAAAAAAAGTTCTAAGCTCCTAGCCCATGCTAATTTCTGGTGGTCCCTCTCACGATCAAATTTTTTGTTTTCTCATTTTATTCCTGTTTTCACTTTCATTTTTCTTTTTTACCCCCTTATATGTGAACGAGAGCACCTAAATTTTTTATGAGCATGGACCATAGAATTCTTTCTCTAAATGTAGATAAGTTATCTACATTTATTCTCAAAATGACATCGTTTTAGGCTTAATGTAAATAACTTATTTATATTTACGTAGAAAAAATGAATCATTCTTATATGCAATTATGTTGTTCTTACATCAGGAGCTCCCTCCTTGGAAATTATATATCCACCTCTTTCATCAATAGAAGAGAAGGTGGATAAAATTGAAGAATTAGTTGTTAAAAAGGAAGGTGGCCAATGAAAAGGGAAACTAGGGGTTGTCTAACCACTCCAAAAGCTAAGAAACCTAGGAAATCAGGGGCGGGATCGTGCGTCATTTTGGGCGCAACCGAACCCCCTAACGCGCTTCATTTTAGGTGTGATTCAGTTTCATTCACGTCCCATTTTAGGTGCAACCAGTCCCGTCCAAAATGGGATGCCACCCAGCCACCTAATGCCCTTAATTTTGGACATGACTTGTTACTATAGATTCGTAAATAGGTTTTAAATTGCAATATTTTAATAATTAATATTTTAAATTTTTTTTTGCCAAAATCCTTAACATCATTTGGAGGGAAATTTAGTCGAAAAGACCAAATGGATGTCAGCTTCGTATATCTTTTCGTATATTTTCACTTATATACAAAGTAAAAAATGTTTATCCTTTTAAATAACACAACTTATATCATTTCACTCTCACAAAGAGGTGGGATCCACACTTTTACTTTTTTTGTCAACTCTCTCTCCTCCTTTATCTATCTCTCTTAAAATGATACAACTTTACATCCTTTAAAATGACACACATTTTCCCCATATAGAAATAGTGAATAACAAAGACTACAACACCAAATGAAATGATTTTGAAAGTGTCTGATGAGAATAGTTCTTATTGGTTGGAGCTTTGTTAAATTAGACCACGTGTAATTTAAGTTAGTTGATTAGTTGAACTGATTCCTATTTTTACGGAAGAAGTTAGATTAGTTAGCTTAGTTAGCTTTTCGGTTATACTTCAGAGCTTCATGTATATAAGTTGTAACTGTACATTCAGATAGTGTGAATATTCATTTTTTCCTATTCTTCCAGATGAGTTTCTTGGATTCTAATATGGTATCAGAGCCTCACCGTCCCCCACTTTAAAGTGGAATTAAAAACAAAAAGCACAAAAGGTAAAACCAAAAATTGGGCTTGTGCATAATCCACGCTTCTAGCCCAAAGGGCTCTTGCGTGAGGGGGCGTGTTGAGATATATAGTCTCACATTGGTTAGATGTGCAACTAATGTGGCCTTTATAAGGCCTTGGGCACGGATTGGTGATCAACCAACGCAAGTATGCACTTGAGTTAATAGATGATGGTGGGTTGTTAGGCTCCAAACCATGCTCAACTCCAATGGAGCCAGGTACTAAATTAGAAAAAGATAAAGGACAACCTTGCTTAGATCCTGGCAGTTACAGAAGATTGGTAGGAAGGTTGTTATATTTGACACGATGGAGTTTATGCACAAAATAATACACAAGATGCTGTTGTCTTGTCTCAAGAGCAATATCAGAACATGCTGAATTTGATTCAGCAAACTCCACCTCAGAAAGGAGAAGAAAGTACAATTACTCATGCTGCCAACATGACTCATGCCTCATCTTCAAGTGCATATGTTACAGCACCTTCTCAAGGTTCTGGTAAGACGTTTCTTCACTGGATTCTTGACACAGGTGCCACAGATCACATCTCATGTGCATCTTCATCTTTTACTTTGCTGCATAAAATCAAACCAGTGTCAATTAATTTGCCTAATGGTTCTACGGTCATGGCCTGTCACTCAGGGGATGTCCACTTATTGCCAAATTTGATTTTAACTAACGTTCTCTATGTTCCTGAATTTTGTGCTAACTTGATCTCAGTGGTGAAGTTACTTCAATCTCTCGATTGTGAACTCATTTTTCGTGGCTTTATGTGCCATATCAAGCAGATTCAGTCTCAACAAGTGATTGGTTCAGCTAGGCTATGCAATGGCCTTTTCTTCATGGAGTCAAGATGCACAGATGATAAGGAGTTGAAGACTGTTGATTTTAATAAATCTACCACTGTTAGATATGCTAATAATTTGTCCATAGACACTACCACTCTGTGGCACTTTCGTTTAGGACACATTTCTGACTCTGTATTGAAAGTCATGTGTGACAAATTTCCTTTTCTTACTCACAAAAATAATGCTCCCTGTGACATTTGCCATATGGCTAAACAGAAAAGACTTTCTTATGACTTGAGCACAAGCAGAGCTTCCCAAGCATTTGAACTGATCCATGTTGATATTTGGGGACCATTCTCCATTCCCTCTATTACTGGTCACAAGTATTTTCTGACCATTGTCGATGATCACTCAAGATTTACATGGACTCTTTTGATGCATAATAAAGGGGAAGCAAGAACCCATTTACGAAATTTTGTTGCAATGGTTGAAAACCAATTTTCAGCTTCTGTAAAAACCATTAAAAGTGATAATGGAGTTGAGTTCACTATGCATGAGTTTTATTCTAGCAAAGGCATTACTCATCAGACTTCCTGTGTTGAATGCCCCCAGCAAAATGGAATTGCAGAGAGGAAACATCAACATTTGCTCAATATTGCACGTGCTCTAATGTTTCAAGCCAAATTACCAATTCAGTTCTGATCCTTTTCTATTTTACATGCTGTGCATCTGTTGAATAGACTGAGTAGTCCACTATTACAAAACAGTACACCTTATGAACTATTATATGCTAGGCCACCTGTATTATTTCATCTACGGGTGTTCGGTTGTTTATGCTTTGCTAGCACACTCATTTCTCATCGTCAGAAGTTTAGCTCACGTGCCCGAAAATGTGTTCTGCTGGGGTATAAGGAAGGAGTAAAGGGCTATGTACTTTATGACTTGCAATCCCGTGAGATCTTCACTTCAAGGAACGTGATCTTCTATGAGCACAATTTTCCATTCTCTGCCTCAGAAGGTCAATTCACTAATGCACAAGTCACTGTCTCATTAAACCATTTGCCTGAAGACCCTTTTCTATTGCCAAATATTAATCCTATTCCATCTAACCCCATCAACCCTATCAACCCTACTCCCGTGACTCAACCCTCAGCACCTTTTATTCATGACTGTCCTTTACCTCCACCTGTACCTGCTATTCCCAATGTTAGCTTTGATGAGAATAGTTCTCCTCACCCTCGTCGTCCTATTCGAACTAAAAGACCCCCAACCTATCTCAATGACTTTCACTGTACCCTATCTACCAAAACCCACTACCCCTTATCCTCGGTCTTATCCTATGATACATGTCCCTCTCATCATCAATCCTTATGCTTTAACCTCAATTCCCATACTGAACCCAAACACTATTCTGAGGCAGTCCAACATCAGTGTTGGAGAGATGCCATGGATGCTGAGCTTTTGGCTCTCGAACAAAACAACACTTGGCTGCTTACTGATCTCCCTCCCAATAAACATCCCATTGGTTGTAAATGGGTGTTCAAAGTAAAATATCATGCTAATGGGAGTGTGGAAAGATATAAGGCGCGCTTGGTGGCAAAGGGGTACACTCAACTTGAAGGTGTTGACTTCCTTGATACATTCTCCCCTGTCGCTAAAATAACCACCATCAGAACACTCCTCGCCATTGCATCTTCTAAGGGTTGGATTCTTGAACAGTTGGACGTCAATAATGCTTTCTTGCATGGCGATCTGCATGAAGAAGTATATATGACTTTACCTCCTGGAATCCAAAGCTCAAGTTCCAATCAGGTCTGCAAGTTGCAAAAATCCCTGTATGGCTTAAAGCAGGCTAGCCGTCAATGGTATTCGAAACTCACTTCTGCTCTTCTCTCTATTGGTTATCAACAGTCCGAAGCTGATCATTCCCTTCTCACCAAATCTCAGTCTGGTTCTTTCACAGCTCTTCTTATTTACGTTGATGATATTGTGTTAGCTGGGGATGATGCTAAGGAAATTCAGCATGTTAAACAATTCCTTGATGCTATGTTTCGCATTAAGGATTTGGGGGCCCTACACTACTTCCTTGGTTTAGAGATATCCCGATCTGATAATGGATTGGTGATCAACCAACGCAAGTATGCACTTGAGTTAATAGATGATGGTGGGTTGTTAGGCTCCAAACCATGCTCAACTCCAATGGAGCCAGGTACTAAATTAGAAAAAGATAAAGGTCAGCCTTGCTTAGATCCTGGCAGTTACAGAAGATTGGTAGGAAGGTTGTTATATTTGACAACAACACGTCCGGATATATGCCATGTTGTACAACTCAGTCAGCATGTTGGACATCCCACTGATATTCATGTCCAGGCTGCTACTCGTGTGTTGAAATATTTGAAAGGAACTCCAGGAAAAGGACTATTTTTTGGTGCTAAAAATGAGTCTAAGATCAGTGCATTTGCTGATTCTGATTGGGCAACCTGTCCTGATACAAGGCGTTCAATCACGGGATATTGTATCTTCTATGGTTCTTCACTAATTGGGTGGAGATCTAAGAAGCAGAATACAGTTTCTAGGTCATCATCAGAAGCTGAGTATAGGGCCTTAGCAAGCTTAACGTGTGAATTACAGTGGATGCGTTATTTGCTTGATGATTTGAACATTAAACTGTCTCAACCAATGGCAGTATTCTGTGATAACAGATCTGCGATCTACCTTGCTCATAATCCTGCTTTCCATGAGCGTTCTAAGCACATAGAGATCGATTGTCACATAGTACGGGAGAAGATTATCAGTGGTCTCATTCATCTGTTACCTGTTGCTTCTTCAGAACAGTTAGCAGACTCCTTTACCAAAGCCTTGGCTCCACGAACGTTTCAACAGCTAGTTGGCAAGCTGGGATTGCTTGATATGCACCTCCCACCTTGAGGGGGGATGATGAGAATAGTTCTTATTGGTTGGAGCTTTGTTAAATTAGACCACGTGTAATTTAAGTTAGTTGATTAGTTGAACTGATTCCTATTTTTACGGAAGAAGTTAGATTAGTTAGCTTAGTTAGCTTTTCGGTTATACTTCAGAGCTTCATGTATATAAGTTGTAACTGTACATTCAGATAGTGTGAATATTCATTTTTTCCTATTCTTCCAGATGAGTTTCTTGGATTCTAATAGTGTCCTTTGTTCTTTGAGCTGTTGCAGGTAGGGGTGCTAAACGAGCCAAGGGCCTTACAGGGGCCTTTGGCTCGGCTCGTGAAGGCCTGAGCTTACATGTCTAAAATTGATTGTTGGACCCAGGCTTGGACTTGTATAAAAGCTCGTTTAATAAAAAGGCCTCAGGCTCCAATTTAAAAGCTCGGCCTTAGAGCCTCTCAGGCTTGCCTAATATATTTTTTATTTTATTTATTTTATATTTTTATACTACTTGTGATAGCACTCTCTCTCTTCTCAATTCATTTCATCCTATTTTATTAATTAAACAGACTTTTTGAATGATTTTATTTTATATTATGCTATTTGGATATACATTAAATTTATGAATATTTATGGAATTACTAGTGTTGTTGATTGTAGATTTTGTTTGGGTAAATTTTTGTTGTCTTATTTTTTAAAAAGAGGCTAACGGGTTAAACCAGGCTTTTATTTTTTGTAAATAAGTCAGGCCACAAGCTGATATTATATTCGTAACAGGTAACAGGTAACAGGCTAAGGCCAGTCTGACACATTTGAACACAGGCTCGGCCCGTAAAGACCAAAGCTCGGCTCATTAACACCCCTAGTTGCAGGGGTGTTTTCAAATTCTTTTTATTGATTCGGCATTTACTTCTGTCAACATTTATATTTTTCAGACACAGAGAAAAGAGCCACAATTGTTGTTATTTAGTGCAGCACTAAAATTATACATAATTATGGAAAAAATATTTATTCTTTTAAATGACATACATGTAATGTGTCTTTAATTAAAATTATTGTATTTTATGGTAAGAGAAACGGTTACACAATAAAAATCATGGTAGAAGAGAATGAAAGTTTTTTTAATTTAAATATTAAAATAAAACACAATAATTTTAATTAAAATGATATAATTTTATGTCTTTTAAAATGATAAATATTTTTTCCATAATTTATTTTTAAAAAAACATTTATAATTTTATGCATGAGAAAGAAGAAAACTATCATACCAACATGCAAAATATGCATCACGTAATGTAGGTATTACATTAGATTTCTGATTTACATAATAGAAGGTTTAATTTTCTACTCGTTTAGGATAACCACAATTCGGTTATTGAAACTTTCAATGAGAAGCTTGACAAGATTTTAATATCAGGGGGTGTTTGGTTGAAGGTTTTTGAGGAGAATGATAGGGAAATGTGAAGTGGGGAAATTGGGTGCCCATGTTTGGTTGACAAGCTTTCAAATTTGCCCACCTAAATGAGTTTGCTAGGTATCCATTTGCATGGCTATTTGGATCAAAATTGATGGACAAATATTCCCACTTTAGATGTGGTATTCCCCCCATTTGCATGGCTATTTGGGATTTTGTTGGTTGTTTTTTTTTTTTTCCATCTATATTTTACCTACAACCAAACATATACTTTATAAAAGTTACCTAATTTTCCCAGTTAAATTTTTTCCTACCAAACAACTTTTTTTTATATTTTCCTACCAAACTCACTTTCCTATCATTTCCTACCATTTTCCTATGAATATCATTTCCCAATCATTCATAAAAAATTTCCTCAACCAAATCCCCCTTACAGTCATTTGGTTGTTTTCCACGCTTTATTTGTTCGCCTGACACATCTACTACCTTATTTGCTTTCCTAACACCCGCCATTCCCTCTTTTGTTTTTTTTTTAGCGTTTGATGTTGGAGATATTTTTTTTAATCGGAAAAAAAAATTCTAAAAACATAGTAAGAAAATATTTTTCCTGGAAAAATAACAAAAAGGTATTTGGTAGTTCAAAATTTCATCGAGAATATCTAGTTAATTTAACTGATGCTACGTTTGGTTGATTATAAAATATTGACGAGAATCTGAACTGAATTTACCAAATAACCCATTATTTTTTAATATTGTATCTCAGTGCAGGCATGTTTTGACAAGAGTTGATTATGCTTGCAGGCGTGTTTTGCAAGATATGACTATATTGTTTGTGCCATTTTTCTTATTTTTTTCTTGCTGATTTTCTTTCCAAAGCAAATGGGTTTCTCCTACCACTTGTAGGTCCTTCGGGTAGTCTCTTGTCTGATCTCTGAACTGATCGGTTCCAGACCTATTTTGTGTGCTAGAAAAATTCCATTTGGAGTTGACAAAGATGAACCATCCATGGCTCTTCTCCTTTACAGCATGCAAAATCTGACTATGGCACAGACGAAGACGAGTTCGATAATCGTGTTTATTTGCAAAATCTTTTTACATATCTCCGCATATATTTCAACAGGATAATTTGGTTTCAAAACGTAAAAATCACATTCCGAGTTTTTACGTTTCCTGATATCAAACATGGTCAAATAATATTCTCAACCCCACTTTCCTATCATTCTCACCAAAATACTCATACCAAACACCCATTGTATGTATGCTCTGCCGGTTCAAGTTTCAACTGCTCATGGGCTCCTGTTAGCACCAAATTATATATATTAATATTATATTATTTTGTTATTTAAGTAACTTTGGGCTGTTTAATTAGTGTTGTTGCAGGTAAATTAGGCCCAAATGAGTTAAGTAAAGGCCCAAGTAAAAAGTGAAGGTAAAAAGTAAAAAAAAGTAGAATTTGGCTTGTTTCCTTACATGTTTTACTTTCATTTTTAATTTCAGCCGAGAAGAAAAGAATGCAAAGTGCAGGTGGATATGGATCAGCTTGAAAAGGGAAGAAACATATTCAGAACCGTTGGATGAAAGAAGAATGGACGGCTAGTGATGAGAAGTTTTTAGATTTAGTTTTTAGTTAACTTTTGTGTGGGTTAAAATGGATATAGATCAGATTTTAGTATTAGGTTTTACGTTTTTCAACTTTCTTTGTACTTTCTCTGAAACACTAAGTTTGAGATCCATTTTGTAAGAAACTTTCTTGCTTCACTATTCAAGATCTAGAAACTTTAAGCATTGACAAGCTGAAGAATCAAGGATCGAAGAAGGAGGTGCATGCAAGAGGAGATTCAAGATCCTGCTCTAATTTAGGATCGGTACACTGTTGAACATTTACTTAATTTTATCTTTTAATGAATGTTTCTGTTTTCTTTAATCTGTGATTTTCGTTACATGAATATGGGTTTCTAAGTCCTTTATTTTCTGGGTAGGTTGAAAATGATTGGATGAATTTTTGATGTTCTTAGTTAAGGTTTCTTTATCTCATTCGTTTAATTCTTTCACTTTTAAAACTCGAGTAATTCATGGGAATGAAACTTGGGTAATTCAACAAAAATAAATTGGAAAATGCATTTTTATTAAGTATTAAATGAACCATTTTGGATTAGGGATAATCAAAGGTGATTTCTGATAAATTTTTGTAAAGATTCAAGAAGCTTTGGGTAAAGTTCTTCTTGAACCTTAACGTTGATTCCGGAAAGTTTCAACTAAACTTGTCGTAGCAACTCAGAAACTGAGATAAACTCGTTGCAGCACTGTACGAATTTGCAGTTTGCAAATATTTTTGTCATCCATGATTTTTTGATATACCCAGAAGTCTTTTAATATTCATAAATCATTTTCTTACTTCTAGATTACATTTTGATAACTGATACAAATTACAAAATTTTGTTGTTCTAAAACCAAATAAAGTTCCAATTCACGAAAAATAAGAAGAAAATTAATTCAACCCGTTCCCTGACACCGATAACTCTTCTTTTGAAAAATTACTACCAACAGCTCCCTAGGGTTTTTCGGCCCGACTTATTTGCACATTGCTTTCGGTGACAACTTTTATATTTATTTTTCAAAATTATGAAACTGTTCATATGCATTCAAACATGACCATATGCAAAAGGAACCTGAGAAGGGGACCTTAAGCACGAAACACACGATGCCAGTGGGTCAGCCGCTTACACAGGTTGTAAGGATAGAGGCCACGATTACAACTTAAAAAGGCGCGCAAGCAATACGGTAGATGCACTCCTACAACATTGGAAATAACTAGAGTATTAACTTTGACTATCACCTTATTAATACTTTTTTTCCCAGACAATAGTTCTTACTATTTCCTCCATCAATTCATAAAATCCACCGAGTTATTTACATTGCAAAGTATATTCTATCAATCAGGTTTAGATCTATTCTAGACCAGTGTTGAATAATATCAGTACTTCCAGATCCCATAGAAGCTGCAAACATCCTGGCCCCCCGGGGATTACCACAATCTTAAGGTTTTCAACCTCTCAGATATATCTTTGAACCCATAAGCCATCGAAACTTTATGCTACCAAAATTTATTAACGTCTATAAAAAGGGAAACAGAGAGAGGACACAATACCCCTTTTTTAGAGATTCAATTTATTATTATTACAAAATTTAAAATATATGTAACACAACTTTACGCAATCATTTAATGTTAATCGATTTAGTGTTAATAGTATACAAGAATTCCTCTACTTCATGTATAAACAAAATATCTATAATAATTGTCGATTGGTTAGCGATTATTTGGAGAAAAATTCTCACATGGTCCTGAAGTAAGAACTTGTGAGGGATCTTTCACCATTGAATTCTCCCCCACTTCATTTCTCTCTCCCTTTTCATCCTCAAAACTAACGTTATGTAAGAATTTCTCTTATTAGAAAAGCTTAAAAACATATCCCACATGCACTACTGATATAAAGCAGACACACGACTAATTGCACAGTAGGAACAAGTTCAAGAAGTAACAACACTTCATAGACAACTGTTTCATGTAATCTCCACAGAATAAGCGAGGAGAAAGGTCAAGCTGATCAGCGAGAAAATTAATTTTTCCTCTTCTTCTTCTTCTCATTTCTCGCGGATGAATTCTTCAACTGGAAAAGAATAATACCCGTCAATACAAATTTATCAGAAGAAAAGAGAAAAACAAAGTAGAGTCTAAAAAAGGTCTGTTTAAGGACCATACTTACCATGATAACAAGAATCCGGACGAAAATTGCAGCCAAATCAGTAAACAAGGTCAACGCATGCTTCACATAATCCAGATCGCCAAAGTGTGCCTTCTCAACTATTTGTTGCGTGTCCACTACAATGTAACCCACAAATACCAAAAGCCCAAAATACAACTGCAGAAATAGGAAATAAACCCCATATAAGAAAAATTCTTGCAGTTCCATACCAAAGCTTCAGACTGCCCCAAGATAATTCAACAAAAACAAAAACAATGGCCGCCGCTTACCTCAAACTTAAAGAGAGCTGTTGAACCTCCAAAGATGGAAGAAGCAAAGTGCAACCAGAGAAGAATAGACAACCCAGAAGAAACCAAGCCACCAAGGTACAGGTACTCCCTGCGCCTTGCAACCAAAGCTGCTCCAGAGAAACATGCGAAGGCCAAGGAAGTTCCCACAAATGCACTAAAGATGAGGCTGGAGCAATGGAAGAAAAAAGTCATAAATTCATCCAAAAATAAAAAATAACCACAGAAGCAACTAGCCATTTGTCACAAAGCACTATCGACAGAGGAAGTACTTGTTAGAAGAAGAAAAAAAAAAAAAGCTCCATTTTTGGTTCATCGGTGTTAAGTTATTATAGGTGGCAATCATCTCCTTTTCCCAAACCCCATTCCTTCACTCCCCATGGTGAAGGTGAGATTTGATCTCAAGTCCCCTTCTGGTAACAAAAAGACATTTGGCACGAAATATGTACGTATTATATGTATCTTTACGCAATAAATTGACCACAATATCAATACTTATGAGCTGCCAAATGTAATGGTTAATGGAAGCATACCTTGGATCGATGTGAATAGCCAAATCAATCAAGGGTCCAATAGAGGCACCCTGAAACAGTGACCCAGCCATCAACAAAGTAATCCTCTTTTGCTGCAAATCATTAAAAAAAACACAGGTTAGTAACAAGTGAATTAAAGGACCGTGAAACGAACAGAAGGCCACAGGATCCATCTGATTCATGCCTCTTCATAAGGAGGAGTTGAAAGTAACCAAATACTGCTTCCCACACACGCCACTGAAGTAAGGAAACCGCCAATGTTGCAGAGAACATGCAGGTAAGCTCCAGCAGCAGCAGCAACCACGGCGAAACATAAGGTGAAATAAACCTAATTGGGAATCAAGAAATTAAAGGAATCAAGAAATTATGGTCAAAAGACAAAGGTAAAGAAAGAAGGACACGAAAGAAACAGCCTTATTGGGAATATGGTACAAAAAAAAAAAAAAAAAAACTAATTCAGAAAAACTATGAATATATCCATCATCCGAAGATTCTATAAACCTAATTTTATTTTTTGTAAATTCTATGATCAGCGAAATTGGCATAAGCAAGAAGAGACATTATTAGTAACACACGTCAAGGGCAAATCACAAACCCTAGAAAATCCATCATTTCTTTGCAAATTGATGAAAGAACTAAATTAAAAGTCATGTCGTCGATAATAACAGATCCTGAGAGAATAAGGCATTATAAAATCCCAGGGAAAAATTAAACTACCTTCTTGAGGTGATTCTGAACGACCGGAGAAATCTGACGGAAGTTCTTGAGAGTATCGTAATTCCATCGTCTTCTTGAATCGTAAAAGGAAGTGAAGGCATCCATTGCTTTCTAGCACAGAAACAGAGAAAAATTCGCAATGCAAAACAAACCACAAGTTGTTGATTATGAAATTCAATAGCTTCAGTTCAGCTACCCCCCAATTTATATTTAATATTTTTTTTTTTTTTTTTGATAACAATATATTTAATATTTCAATTCAAGTCACGGGAGAATAACTTCGAAGAAGGTTCCAGTCTTCTGTTAATTACCGCAATGTCCTTATACGTTTGGAATGGATTGAGCTGAAACGATTAAAAAAAATAAAAATATACCTTTCCTTTCCTCGCTTATTTTTTTATTATAATATTATGTTATTTTTTTATTATTTTTATATAATATTGCTGCGATGTCCTTTCAGATGACCCGCGGATAATTTCGTTGAAGGTTCCGCTTTCCATTAGTTATCCTTTCTAGTTTAAATCGCTTGACTTTTTAACGATTACGTTATATAAAAATAAAATTATAAACCATACGTAATTAACAATTAATTTCATTGTAATTATTTTTATAGTTTTTTATGACGCAATATTATAATGTTATAGAATAATTCCAAAGCAGCGGGGACATCTTGTCTTCTTGTTCATTTTTCTCAATGCTCATTTCTTTGTCAAGTCAAATTTCGAACCCTTTTCATTTTTCTAAGAGGTAGTGTTTGGATGGGGAGAAGTGTAAATTTTGATGGCTAACTGCATGTGGGTATCTATCATAACCACGTTTGGTTGAAGGTTTTGAGTTGATTTTCCCATCTAAGAGCGTTGGCTAGCAAACGAGAAAGATGACCAAAAATTAGAGAAGGGCACTATTGAGAAAGCCGTTTGACCATGTGGAATTGTAGAACAAAATCGGATAAATTGGAGAAGGGCACTATTGATAAAGCCGTTTGACACATTATTTATTGTGGTTCGAAGGATGTTTTATAGGTGTTTTTACGAGAATATTTTTATAATTTCATTAAATTTTTTCATCAATATTTTATCTTCAACCAAACACACATTCAGAAATTTAATTCAATTTTCCTGATAAAAATTTCCCCATCAAACAACTTTTTTACAACTTTTCTATCTAACTCATTTTTCCTCCAGATCCCTAGTATTTACATTTTCCTAGTATTGAAAAATTTCTCCCCAACCAAACACTACCTGAGGAAAATATTTTTAGTGAAACAGGAATATTGAACGCTCATATATTTTTTTAGGGTTTTGTAAATATCTTGTAACAGGAATATTGGCATATCATGTCACTGAGACGTAATTTTGTGGGGCTCGCTACATAATAGAAAAAAATTAAATAAAAAAGCATTGCATGTTAAACGATGTGAGTGCAGGAAGAAAACAAAATTTCCTGTAACATAGACTTTTGGTTTTCCCATTTTTTTATTATCAAATATGGTTAAAAATAAAGATTTATTTTTTCTGCAGTAAGTCCAATACAATGTCGTTTTAGAACGGAAATCATAATGCTTTTATAATTTTAATTTATTTCAGGATTATTTTAGTCTTTATAATTATAATTTTTTAATTTTTCAATTCCAAAACGATATCGTTTTGGGAGTAAATACAGATAACTTATCTGCATTAATTGTAGAAATATTTTTCTGAAAAAATAATTATTTTTTTATGATGCAGCTCATAATATGGACATGATAGCCAGATTTTCTTGCTGTCTTAACTCCCTCATAATATGAAATTACATATCACTTACTAAATAAAAAATATAAGAAACAAAAGGTTGAACCAGCTGAGTCAATTCTGTTTAACAATTTCATTATTGTGTTGCTTTATTGATTTAAATTAATATTTTAATAAATGAATAAAATATTAAATGAATTAGTTTTGTAACTTGTAGTTATAATTAGATTAATTTAAATTTATTAAATTTGTAATTGAATTATAATTGAATTTGAAAAATACAAATAGAAAATATAATTATTTTCCGTAAAGTTGGCTGAACAACATGTCTAATTAAATTTTCAGTCTAAATCTGGCCCCAAAAATCATTTCTAGAATTTGAATCGCTATTCTTTTTGGCGATACATCCGTATATTACTGATTGAATCAACCCTGGGATTCAATCAAATTTTTAAAAGGTTAGCTGAATCGGTTGAGTTAATTCGTTTTATATATATATATATATACATAAATTCGTGAATTTTTTATTTCCAAATGGGAAGCGATACAAATTGCAATGCCTAGTGAAATTATGAAGTAGTTTCGCTCCAACCGAATAAAAATTCCAAGTTTATGATGATGCCGACTTCCTTAGCATTTAGTTGCATTTGGTCACTAATGTTTTAAAAAAATTCAGAAATTAAGATGGAATAAATTTCTTAAGAATGCAATATTATTCTAGAAAAGTAGTGTAATAGCAAAACATATTTTGTCAACTTTTTCATCAATTATACTTTAAAAATAGGTTGAAAAATATATATTTTATACATTAAATGGTACCTTAACTTTACGATTTGTAATCAAAAAAATCTTATTTGTTATTAAAATAAGAGTTAATTTTTCTAATACGTGATTAGACATATACAATTCTATTTGAAAAATGGATTTCAGCAATTCATTCACACATCAATATTTACAATTCTTTTTGATGTGGTGTTGCATATATATCTGTAGTGTGATACCACCTTCGGATTTGGAGCCCCCTAATAAAAAACAATGGACTATGAAAAATGGTGATCTGGTCTCGGTTAGGGTGTTATATAATCTGATCAGTGGTATTCAAGAGTTGGAACATATTATTTGGGAGGAGAGGTATTGGTCTAAGATATGGAAGTGGAATGACCTTCATCATTTAAAGCTTCTTTTATGGAAGATTGCTCATGGTAACTACTAGAAATTGGATTGCTTCTTGGTCTTATGAAGATAGTACTTGTCCCGTTTGTAGGCAAGAAGATGAGACAATTCTTCATGCTTTGCGCGATTGTTCGATAATTCGTGAATCATGGCGTGCCTTTATTCCTTTAGCTCTTCATGATGAATTTTTTCAGCGCGATTTATTCTACTGGTTGCGTGAATTTTGATTCTTTGAGAAGCTTGATATTCATAGTTGGTCTTCCTTTTTCGTTAATTTCCTATATCAGATTTGGTATTGGCGAAATCAAGTTGTTCATTCTCATATGGTGGCTGCTCCATTACCACATTCTATTGCCTTTATTCAGTGTTAATGTGTGGACATGATTGGTATTTTTACATCTGATATTCCTTATCGAATTGATATTTTAGTCCATTTATAATTTCCAACATTTGGGTTCATTAAGCTTAATACAAATGGTGCTGCAAGAGGATCTCCCTGCTTATGGGAGTTTGTTTCGCAACCCTTATGGATCTTGGTTCATGAGGTTTTCGTTTCACATTGAGCTTGAATTTGGGGTTGGGGGGGGGGGGTTTGGAATGGTCTTAATATTGCTTAATAGATAGGTTGGCGTCATCTAATTCTTGAGAGTGATTCCACTTTGGTGGTCGCTTTGCTCACCAAATGTGATGGTGCATCTCGTGGGTCTCGCTTGGTGACGCAGATACGAGCACTTCTTGATCGTGACTAGCAGATTTCGGTTATACATGCATTTAGAAAAGTCAATCCTTATGCTCATTTTTTAGCTAATCTTCCCCCCGATAATTATAAGTTACAAGATGTTGTTATCTTTGACGAATCTCTTGGCTCGCTGAAACTTCTTCTCCAAGCGGACGTGACGGACATTCCTCATCCTCAGAAAAGAAAGGGCTAATCTTTTATTTTATGTCTATATTTCTTTGCTTTGTCTTTTATTCATTTTTCATGTATAAAAAAATATATTTTTTACAATTCTAATAATAAAGTTTATAAAATAAAAAAAATAAAAATTATCACTCTATTTGATGAACCTTGATATATGTATAAAGGATAATATTTTTCTCATGACATACTATGTTAAAACTAAAAATGGTAGGATTTATTCCCCTTTTTTTGTAATTTATATAGTGAAAATTAAAAGTAATTATTGTCCTAGTAATTAAAGGAGGTGATTTCTGACGAAAGTTCTTGAAAGTATCCTAATAATTTCACCTTTCTAGAATTGCAAAAGGAATTCAAGGCATCCATATAGAAACAAAGAGAGACTGCTTGCCCACCAATATCAACATGCAATTTAATATCTCCAGCTACCCGCAATTTATATTTAATATTTCAAGTGTGGGGAGGATAATTTCGTAGAAGGTTCCAGTTTCCATTAATTACCACAAGTCCACAATACGTTTAAGGTTGCGGTTGGGAAGGATTTAACTAGGCCCGGAAAAATGGGCTGAGCCCGCCGGGCTGACCCGTCCCGCCTGCCAAATGGGGTGGGCTGGGTAGAGTTTTTCAACCTGCCAAACCCGTCAGCCCATATGAGTCAGCCCGCCAAGTCTTTTTTTTTTTTTTTAAATTACTCAATTGTTATGTAGCTCCGTATCTTAGATTTCTCTGCATGCAAGTGGCTTTTTTGAATTGTTGTGGACTGCTCATACAACACTTTGTTACTTGTTTTGTTACTCTATTTTATCCTGATATGATTTTTTTTTTTTTTTTTTTGGATTGAAAGATGCATATTTATATGCAGATTATTAAACACTGATCTTCTTGATTTCATAAGCACATTAGGATTTTATGCAGATTTTTGTATGCTTTTATGCAGATTTTTTTATGTGATTTTATGCAGAATTTAATTTTTTGTATTTTATTTTTATATTTTTTTTATTTTAGGCGGGCTGGCCCGTAGCCCGCCAGCCCACTCATAAAACGGGCCGGGTTACTCAATTCAACCTATTTTGTCAAAAACGGGTCCAGGCGGGCCGGGCCATTTTGGGCGGGCTAGTGACGGGCCGGGGCGGGCTGGCCCATATTGCCAGCCCTAGATTTAACTGGAACAATCAAAGAGAAATACGATTCGTCATTTATTTTTTTATTATAATAAAACATTTGTTCACAATTAACTTGAAAATGATACAATTCAATCTTAAATATTTCTCTTTATACGAATCTGTCTTCATCCGGGTAACGCAACCAATCACAGGTAGAAGCAGAAGTCAGCATCAAAGAATAGATCGAAACTCACGATCGACGTGGCAATAAAAAAATTACTGTTAAAATTTTTATAGTATGTTAAATTGATATATTATGTAAATAATCTAATGGCAGATAAAAGAAACATTTATTATTATTATTTTAAAAAAAATTATGCATGACACAACTTTGAACAAATACTCTAACAAGTACTTTATATTTGAAGTGTTTACTGTTTAGTTATAATTTTTAGGAAAAACTTTGATAATATCCCTAAGATTTGTTTTAGAATAATAAATATCAAAGTTTATTTTTAATCAATAATGGTTTTATGGTAAAAAAAAATATATATATATTCACATACTCCTTCTTAACAAGGTTAACAATAATAACACCTTTGTTTTGTTTTGTTTTTAAAAAAAAATCCTATAAGTTTCTTCATAATCACTTATCCCCTCCTCAAAAATTAATCATTTACACCCCTACTTAAATTTTTTTATCACTTATCCCCCTAACTTGATTTTTTATCCAAATTAAAGTTAACGGAGTTAATTTTTAAAAAAATACCAAAACTATCCTTAAAACAAGAAAAAAGAATTAACCCTTAATCTTAACTAAACACCTTATTGCTAGCAAGAGATAACACACTGCAGCAAGGAATTTTTTGACTGTGCTTACTACAGAAATTTGGTTAACAAAAAGGGTTTTTTTCACTCTGACCAACAACTCTTCAATGGTGGTTCCACAAATCAAAAAGTTTTGGAGTATGCCACAAACTCATTACTCTTCAGACTAGATTTTGGTAATGTGATGATCAAGATGGGCAACCTTAGCCCACTAACTGGCTCAGGGTCAGATCTCAAAAATATGCAGCACCATTGAAATATTAAGTTTTAAGTTTTTGTTGTGAAGTTTCTACGTTTAACTGCTACATGTAATTTGAGGAAATATTACAATAATTGTATGATGTCCCTTGTATGCTGTGGTGTTTTTTTTTTAATTTGTGTATTTGATTTAAAAATTGTGACATACTTCTTATATATATGGGATACATACCTTACAGTTTCAGACTTTCAGTGTTCACTATTTGGTCATTGAGATTTTTTAAAAAACTTCAAAAAATCCCCTCGCAAGGTGTTTAGTTAGTATTAAGGGTTAATTCCTTTTTTTGTTTTAAGGATAGTTTTGGTATTTTTTTTAAAAATTAACTCTGTTAACTTTAACTTGGATGGAAAATCAAGTTAGGGGGGTAAGTGATAAAAAAAAATTAAATAGGGATGTAAATGATTAAAATTTTTGGGGAGGGGTAAGTGATTCTGAAGAAATTCATAGGTGATTTTTTGAAGTTTTCCCTTGTTTTTATTATTGCCCCTATTAAAACAACACATAAAAAATATAAATATTCAAAAACCAATACAAATGGACAAAAAATTCTCACATCTACAAAAGCATTCAGCAACCTATGTAAAGCAAAAGCAACCCTCGAAATCCTTCCAAGGTAGTAATGATGAACAAACCCATTAGACATGGTAAATGTGGTCTTGACTCTTGTCTTGAGGTGCATAACGTACGAAACTGTAAAGCAGCTATGCCCAAAGGAGGGCTTCGCGTAAAGAGAGAAAGCACAATATAGTTCCAAATCTCCTCTCAAGAGGTAGGAGAAAATGCATTGATAAATAGGCTACAAGAGAGGAGGAAAATTCTTTGATGCTTCTTCACAATCTAACGAAGGTTCAACACCTAATGTAGGGAGAACATAGCATATAATGTAGGGAGAACATAGCATATATTGGTCAATCCACTTTAGACTCGCTTCTTGACCTTTTTTTGGATTATCTCGTCCAATTTACTTTTACATGAAGAAATAGACTAAGACTTCATATTTATGTCATGAATGTCTTTTACATTTTACCAAGGTGGAGAATTATTTTTTCCTGCAATTGATTCTTTGATTTTTGTGCAATATATATATATTTTTTAATAGACGTGGACCTCACATAACATGTGTCTATAATATAAGAAAATTAAAACCCTTAAATTTTTGGAAAATATTTTCTCAGAAGAATTATTTTCTTCTATCAGTGCCCCTTCGATTTTCGTACAATATTTTTTAATAGATCGATATGGATCCACACAAAATGTGTGTATAGTATAAGAAAATTGAAACTCTTAAATTTTGTGAAAACATTTTCTCGTGTTGTAAGAAAATTATTTTTTTCTATCAGTAACCCTTCGATTTTCGTGCAATTTTTTTTAATAGATATGGACCCACACTATAGCATGATAAAATTGAAACCCTTTAAATTTTATGCTGAAATTTAACTTATGAACTTTTATTAAATAGAGCATTGATAATGTGATATGTTGTTGAAATTTTATACTGAACTCGTAAAAAGAAAACTCATTTGAATGATTAGGTGCATTGAATTTAAATAGAGGAATCATGCATATCTATTTTATATAGGTTGCTAAATGTTTTTATAATGGTGCCTAATTTCTTTGTCCATTTTTGTTGATTTTTGAATGTTTATTTGCATTATTTAAAGGGTAAACCCGTAAGGGGAAAAAGTATATAATATTAGATGATTTTATCTAATATTCACCGAAACGATATTATTTTTGGGTTGAAAAATTTAAAATTTAGATTAATAAAGATTATTATAATCCTGAAATAAACTAAAATTATAGATATACTATAATTTTTGTCCTAAAATAACATCGTTTCAACAAACATTAGATAAAGTTCTCTAAAATAACTTTAAAAAAAATAAACCCCTACTTAAATAGGGACAATAATGGAAGAAAAATATAAAGATGTTGAAAGTGTTAAAGAAGGAATATGAGCGTTCTCTATTCTCTATTTTTTTAAGAAGAAACAGGAAAGAAGCGTTCTCTACTTACGGATTATACGGATTAAAAAAAAAAACTTAATCTAATTTAAAGGGAACAGAGACCAAAATGTCACGTTTTGTAAAAAAATTTACCCAAATGCCACGCGAAGAGTATTTTTTACCAGATTGGCACGTGTCATAATTCGCTACCACTGATAGCGAATTTCATGGCCAATAATTTCGTGACATATGGTTATATTGCAGACCAAATTCGCTACGAGTAGTAGCGAATTATGACACGTTAGCTTTTTCCTGCGAAAGTGTGTCACGTGTCAAAAAAATTATTCGCGAACATAATATGCTACACAGGGTAGCGAATTACTACCTGCTTGACACGTGTCATTTTTGCTGACTGTGCATTCTTAGTGACATAATTCGCTACACTATGTAGCGAATTATTTGCAAGCATATTTCCCTACACAGTGTAGCGAATTACCCCACATTGCATTTTGAAAAAATTTACTGTTAGCAAGGCAGTCTGGTAATTTTTTTGGCCAGGCGTAGCAAATCTTATGGGATGTTAAAGTTTTTCCTAATTTTTATCCACTCCATAAAAGATAAGCAAGGCAACAAAATTTACAGAATTAAATTGGAAAAACAACGAACACAATAAAATCTTATTAGTTTGAATATATAAATAATTTTTATTTTCATCAGTATAGGTTATAACATTTTATAAGCAATTATGGATTTTGTCATTAGATTTCAATTTTTAACTATAAATTGATGTTTTTTTAAAAAAAATAATTTATGCTGATTATTATAAACTTCGATCTCTATTATCAATTATAAAACCCATAAATTATACACTATAATTTAATAAAGAGAAGAAGAGACTCTCACAATCGGAAGCGGTTTTTTTTTTTTTTTTTACCTTTTCATTATACATACTTCATTAGTATAGAGAAAAGAAGCAGGTATACTGACTAGTATTATATCTACATTCGTTTAGATAAGTGTTTAAAAAAATATTCTTTTTATTAATTTTTAGAAGGCCTTTTTTAAGAGCAAAAATTATTTTGTGTTTGGATAAAGTACTTTCAAATAAAATAGTTACTTAAGGTTAAAATTGAAAACATATATATAATTATTAAAATCATATATGATGATAGTGGTGATGAGACAAAATTAGATTTTAATAAAAATATTTTGCTTTTGATTTTATTTTCAGAAGCCAAAAATGTTGGCTTAATAAAAGTAGTATTTTGATTATTATTTTTCTTGAATTTTGCATTTTTTTTAAAAGCGAATATCGATACACCCAAAAATAAAGTGAGAAGTACCATTTTTTTAATTTTTTTTTTTAAAAATTCCATCTAAACTGGATCATATTGCATGAGGACAAAAATAGATCCTGTATCCTTATTACAAAAAAAATAAAAAAATAGATCCTGTAAATTTCTCATTATCGAGCTATTTTAAATTTTGTATTTATTTTTCTTTTTATAAATATTTACAAATATTAATAAGGCTCCACCTATTTATTCTTGTAAGGAGAAATATAAACATAATTTATACGAGATCAAATTATATGAAATTTACATCCACTCCATGAGTCAAGATGACTGCTACCTATGATAAAAGAAACAATTAATGCCATTGGTACTAATTTTATTATTGTTTTTAGAGGAAGGTTATACTTACAACTTTTTTTTACAACCTCTTACAACCATATCTTAACACCGTTAATTTTCGTCAATTAACGGTTATGATTTTTGCAAATTAAACTCATTAATTAATTATTAATTCACAATAAATGATAACCGTTGATTGACGGAAATCAATGGTGTTAAGATATGATTGTAAGAGGTTCTAAAAAAATTTATAAGTATAACCTACCTCTTGTTTTTAATAAAAACTGCAAAAATTGATGATGTGTTGAATCTAATAAAAGAATAATTATGGAGAAACATCAGCAATTTTAAAAGGGTAAAATAACATTTATCTTGAAAAACCGAATCAATGCTGCAATCAATAAAAGAGTAATGTGGACTACTACCTATAAAAAGAGATTTATGGGTGAGTATGTTATAATTAATAAGATATAACTACTACCTATGATAAAAGAAAAAAATTAATGCCATTGGTACTATTTATTGGTGAACTCACCAATAAAAAAAAAAATTGGTGAGTTTGTTACAATTAATAAGAGTTAACTACCACATATTATAAAAGAAAAAATTAATGCCATTGGTACTATTTATTGGTGAACTCACCAAAGTGAGTTTGTTACAATTAATAAGATTTAACTACCAAATATTATAAAAGAAAAAATTAATGCCAAACTATTTATTGGTGAACTCACCGATAAAAAGAGAAAATTTAAAAAATGTAAATGACATCTACCTTGAGAAATCGAATCACCCCGATCTTTTAATTAGGAAATTTTGATGCAAGGCTACCCTATTGCCATAGGATGTCCCATTGTTTTGGGGTATGCAAACAGGGTAGGGTCAATAATCGGGGAATTTTGGATCAGTGTGTATTCTAAATTAGTAACAAGCTCCCTCCCTCTTCTCTTTATACATGTGAATGTGTGTACGTACACTTATGCCTGCTTTTAGAAGAAAATTTACAGTTCATTATCCCACCGGAAGCAAACTGAAAAAATTAAATCTCATTTCAAAAGAATATAGAACTTTACAATTTTACAGTGAACAACACCGGAAAGTCTGCATGCAAAGGTTTACAACAGTATCAATCATTCTGGGGTGAAGAGAATAGAAGTTTCAGAAGAAAGCCAAGCAAAATTCCAAGTACACCCACAAAAATGGCGAAGGTGAAGGAAAAGCCAGGATCGCTTCTTCGGTTTCTTTGCCTTTTCAGCATGTCCTACACACCAACAGAACTGACAGATTAGTGATATTTTCAATAGCTCTTAACTCTCAAGTATGCATACATCAGACAACTATTATAGATTCAAGTGTTGCACCCAAAGAAAAAAAAAAGGAAACAAAAGCTTCTAAAAGTGCGTTTCGCTTGCAAACATGCTTTTGGTTTTGTATGTTAGGTTTTCTTTTTATAATTAAAAAAATATCACATTGTTTTTTTTTTTTTACAAATATTCCAAAGTATAAAAATATGACAGTTTTGTAATTATTAATAAAAACAGGAAGTAGGATCCTTTGACACCGGTGTCAAATTTGAAGTTTGACACCTCATCTGAGAGCCGTTAGATAAAAAAAATTAATGATATCACATGCTACCAAATCAGAGTCATTGATCTTTTTTGATTTAATGGCTCTTAGATGAGGTGTCAACCTTCAAATTTGATACCGATGTCAAAGGATCCTGCCTCTAAAAACAGACAACATTTCCGTAAAATAAAAGTTCAGATGTTGTGAACTTCCATACCGACTAATCACTTCTAGCTCTTATTCATCCTTTAGTACAGGGAATATGAATAAGTTGAATTGATCTTATATGCAATTTTTTTCAACCAATGTCTCCTTAAATCAGATTCAGACAAGTAACTCCCTCCATAAAGATCTTCATTAGCTATACAATAAGAATACTATGTTTCTATTAATGCCCAAATAAACGTATTCTATTAGCATACAGGAAATGACCCCAAACAAATAATTAAGTTTCCAAAGAAATGCAATAACTCTACACATAAAGTCAAGTACACAGGGCTCTAAACACGACTATAATTTTTCCAGTATATAAGACTATTCTTCTTCTTTTTTTCGGATACAACTATTCTTCTTTTCTCTTCTACATTTTTTATTTTATTGGAGGAGGGAGAGAAGCTCAAAAGATTTATAGGCATCTGAATTCCCAAATTTTAATACTAGTATTTTTCATCACTTTCAAGTTTAGTCACTGTGCAAGTATATTTGGAACAAGAACTCCAAATAAAAACTTAACCAAAATCTTATGACAAAAGAGTAATGCAGGGAAACGTGTAGCACAATTACCAGTTCCTGTTGCAGCTGTCGCGTTTGTCTGGCGGCGGCATCTCTTTCTTCCTTCAGGTGCTGTAAAGCCTGACTCTTCAAGCAAAGGAAATTCAATTTAAGAATGAGAGACTAACCTAAACTGCAGAACTGGACGTGCAAAGAAGTTTGATCATTTGGCATTAAATGCTATAATGTAGGAAATGGTCGACAATGAACCAAATAAAGTGCAATACCAGGTAATGTTTTAGACATGATCACTAAACACAGAAGACAGAACTCAAGCAACTACCCATACATTTTGCTGACAAAGACTGACAGACCCAGTATGTATATGAAAACAGATGTAATTAAAAGTAGCTCATATAACTTTTTTAACCTTAATAAAAAAAAAACTGATGTCACAAATACAGAAGTAATAGACTTCAACTTCAGTCTATAAGTATAATCCGTACACTAGACAGTCCCACAAGAGGTAAAATTGTACATGTATCTTTCACAAAGCAATCTCTGCTGAACCAACTCGATGCCCAAATATAATTTATCTTCCACAGTCCACACTCCTGTTAGAGGTGAATACGTATGCAGAGTGCATAATCTGCTAGATGTTATATGCCATTTAAAAGATGGGAAAACATATCTATAAAATTATAGAAAGTGAAAAAGGAGCAGAGGAACCATTTGCAACCACATACTACGCCTATTCTAAACGGGAGAGATTTGATGCAGCCACAGATTTATATTTTCCATCAGAAGGGTCCTATAGTAAGAAGTTTCAATGTTTCATTGATTTCAATTTCTGTTTTGTCTTTACTTATAAATCTCAATATGTTTTCTAGCTTTCTCACATATTCCTTGAAAAAGAATCAAGTGTGTTTCCTACAAATTTATTATGCACTGTCCACATGAGTAGTCTGTGCATCCACAAGATGGAAAAATCTGACACAAAGCCAAAGAATTATGTAACCGGGTGATCCATAGAAAGCCCCTTAATCTCATGTCTCCGGCTTTTCCCGTTTCAAATTTGTGAAGTTTCTTTGCATTTCTACAGGGACCCCACCCATACGGGGATATCAGCTTGACACATAAGATGCAACAAATGGTATTATGCCTAAATATATAAAAATACCAAATATGAAATGCAGAATAAAAATGGAACTTCAAACTGATTTCACGAGGTTGGGGGAAGAGAAGAGACTCACAGAAGAGCTATCAAGTTTTTGAGTGGAGTTCTTCGATGCATCATCTTCAGAGCTTCCTTCAGGTGAGGTAGGAGAGATATATGCAACTCTTAGTTTTAACTCCTCTATTGTATTACCACTATCCTTATTAAACTGCAAGCCAAAATGGCAGTACTAACGATCAATATTTTCTTTTCAAATTATATAGTTGATCCTGTATAAAGGACAGTGTTGATCTTACAATATCTGGTGGAAGCTCATCAACATCAGTATTTGGATTCACTATTGTACTTTGTAAGAGAAACTTGTCTTTGCATTGCATGTCTGGAGGATATTCACGTTGGGCTTGGAGGGTGACTGTACAATACAAAAATAAGACAATATGACAGATGCTAATAACAAAGAAAGGGAAAGAGCTCTGAGCTGCCTCATAAGCAAATAGCATCTGATTGATTTGAAGTCTAGTAATATTTAACATAAAAACCAGTCACTGGGAACATTAAAAACCAGAAATAGTGTATTACATGTTTGGATATAAGGTCTTAATCACCTTTTTCCTAGTCCTTAGTGATGTGGGAAAGAAAAACCTCCATTCCGTGACCTTTGATTGGTTGAAGTTACCAGTCTTCATAGACCTAGTTCACCAGTTCAACTAATTTTTTCTTTTCCCTTTACCCATGTCTTAGAAGAAACGGCATATTCTAAATTTATGTACATTGGATGGGCTTTCAGTAATTTGATCACATGCATATCTCCCAAAAAGGAATTGACAGGCCTTGGGCTGTCTTCAGCAGGTTAACCTTTCACATCATCAAAGATCTTAAAAAATTGTTTAAGCCAAAAAGAAAAAAGGGTTTTCTGAAGAAGTGCTCTTCAGGAAGAGGTTAAGGAATCAAAAAGAACATTTATTACTCTTCATTAAATCATCTTTAATTAAAAGGGTCCTCTATGCACAAGGGTCTATAGTAGGCAATGTTACATTACATTTGCAAGAGACTGTTTATATGAATTGAACCCGTGATGTCGGGTTCACATTCAACCATATTAAATCATCTTAATCATTTAAAGGAAAGAGAATCAAATACTTTTGGATTTTCTAGATATCAAATGCTTCTTTCTATATTAATATTTTCTATTTTTTTGATCCTTAACGTGTGCCCTATACCCAAAGAAGAAAATATATATCTTAACCAAAGAACTAGACTAAATAAATGACTCAGCAATAGTAATAAGCAGCACCTCTGATGATACATGAGTCCCAGGGATGTATAACACCAGTGTTTGGTCGTACGAAGTACTTCTTAGGTGAAGTGGTTTTGACCTAGCAAAAGGCAAATTAAAAGTAACACTGGAATCAAATGCAATCAGAATGAACTAAAAGCCAGTTGGAGAAAAGCATATCAAGCAACAAACAATAAGTCCATTCCGGAATGTCAAGTTAAAAGAGATTACCTTAAAAGCAACATTGTTCTGTGTGTTATTCAGGACTTTAAGATCGCAAAATGTTTGCTTCTCCAGCTCAACTGGTTACATGAAAGTTTTAAGAATAACTCAATAAGAAGTTTATTAAGCAAAAAAACAGGGGAAAGGAATACACATTTATCTGAAATATTCTAAAGTTCTTTACACACATGAAATAAAACTCGTATTCATATAATACAAATCCTCCTTTTGTCACTAATCTATCACTTCAAAATACTGGTTTTTTGTTCCATATAATTTATAGCCTTTTCATGATTCACAGTCAAATACGATTATTGACGCTGATCCCCTTATAAGAATGTAAAAATTTGTAATGAAAAAATGAATTGGAGAGAGAGAGAGAGAGAAGGGTTACATACAATGGAACCTGAGCTCGTCGGGACTAACAGAGATAAGTTGAGAAGTCATGACGAAGAGGAAAAGTGTTTTTTTGTGAATTAAAGAGAGGAAACAAGAAACAAAATCAGAATCAACATCAACATCAACATAACAAAAAACAAGGGAAAGGGTGGTGTGAGAGAGAGAGAAGAGAGAAAAGAGAAAAGAGAAAAGAGAAAAAGGAATATGTGGTGGAACGACGAGTATGGGGTACCGATGGTTGGCTAAAAAGTCCAAACCCAAAAAATGCAAATTTATAGGCACCCAGATCGCTTCTGGTCTGAACCCTCCCTCACACTTTAAGAGTGTGTCTGTGTCCTCCCAGGGTCACCCTGCTCTGCTCTTTGCACCTGTTGATGGCTACGCAAAACTCTCCACATACACTCTGGCTTTATACACGTGTCTTTTTTTATATTTATATTTATATTAATTCATATTCACGTCACAAAGTGAGAAACAAGATTCAATTAAGATTCCACTGTGCCCGTAAGTAAACTATGACAACCTGAGGATGATTTTATAATAAGGAAAAAAAAAAAAAAGAGCAGGATTATACAAGAAATTTTTTTAGAGAAAATGCGATATACTCAACTTTTTTTATTATAATAATGGAGTAAGATATTATAACAACCAATCAGGATTATTACCAATCAATTTCGCTATTAGATCCATTATGTTTATTCAACAGTTATATTTATTTTCATCTTTGTATGGTTATGATTCTCCATATTTTCTATTTTCTATTTTTGTATGATTATGATTTTTCATATTTAATGTTTTCACATTAAATATGGATGAAAATAAATATAACCATTTGATTAATATAATCAATCCAATAATAAAATTAATTGATACTAAATTGATAACACTATCCCTATAATAATATAAATGGAGTTTGCATTTGTCATTTAACATGACACAACAAATTTTCTTACACACACAACATTTTGTGGAGCTCACACTTTTTGAAGAAAAAAAGAAAAAAGAAAATTATGGCACGCAAAACGAATCTCTAAAACATTACACAATCACTTTTCTTACAACATAACTCTTATAAAACCCAGTATAAATATACCATACATGGCTGTTAGAAACGCGAAGGCACAAAATTTTTGTTATAATGCAAGTACAATGTACTCAAAAGTTGCTGCTTGTTGAAATAGATGCTTGCAATTTTATTTTATTTTTAAATTACCGAGCACATGTTTGGAGAATGAGCAAAAACTAAATACATTCGTTTCTTTTTTAAAAGTTATCTCAAAAAATTAATAAGAATTAATTAACGCACTTACTCAATTGAAAATTTAACAAAAAAAATTATTAATGTACCCATTCAATTGATAAATTAACTTCTAAGTGAATCTTAGCTGCAGTGCATGAATTCGATAAGGATTAATTTCATACAAGTATAAGGAAACCTCATTACTTAAAAAAAAAAAGACCTTTGCATTTTAAATTGTTCATATTAGAAATATTTACGTTTCACCACAATTAAACTTTTGTAATCTTACTCAACATTATCTAAATAGGTGTATTATTAGGGCGGCAAGGATATTGCACATATTTGACCATTATTCTGCCATAATATTATTCCCTAGGTGCAATTTATTATATTAAAAGAATGTATTAATTACAAACTAACTACAATTTTTATAAAAAAATAAATAAACAAATTATGTTCATAAAAAATAGTATTAACTAAAAGTGAATAAAATATCCAATGTTATTTTAAAAAACTTTATCTAATGTTCAATGAAACAATGTCATTTTGAGATTAAAAAATTAAAAAATTAGAATAATAAAGACTATATAACCCTAGAAAAAATTAAAATTACAAACTCACCGTAATTTTCGCCCCAAAACGACTTCATTTTCGGTGAACATTAGACAAAACTTTTTAAATTAAGATTAGAAAAAACAAACCCTAACTAAAAAACCAAATATTAAACCTATTAACCGGTACTTAGATATACCCTTTCTTCAATCTGCCAAGCAAGTAGAGCGTTCAAACACTAACACTGAAGTAGCAAACCAAAGCAAACTACATTTTATGATTGTGCTAAAATATGAAAATCATCAATCATCAACAATAACGCGTTTATAAATCGTGATTCCTGATGCTGCCGATAAGTACTCTTGACTTTATCATTAGGATCAAAATAAAAGAAATTTTTTAATGTATCTAACAAGCTAACATGATAGTAACAAGAACATCACCGTTACTGAGTTTCAAATAAGTGATCACTGATCAGGTTCGCAAACAGGAAATTTCTTATATGGGTAGAGTGCCCATGCAAGCATATTTCTTTCAGACATACACACACAACAAATAACTGTAGAAATTAAGAACATGATTATTACATCATGTGACGCAGATTTTAATCCCTTTGTATTTACTATGTAGTAAAGTTTTCTTCAGAGCTTGGCTTTCTACCGGATAATAAGCATGCAGAAGAAACACTTCAAATTTCTCAATATTATCAACGGCAACTACATTTGTTTCCATTTCTTGGAGGATAGATTAAGGTGAAGAAAAATGATATATTCTACAACACACCAAATCAAAATAATCAAATTACGCCAATCGCTCCTTCCGGATCAGTAGACTACTTCGAAGATGAAAGTGATGAAAAGTGAGTAACCTTATCATTTGAAAGTGGAGAATCTGGGAAGCTTGTCTCTTAGATAGTACAATCTTGCCCTCCTAACTTTACGGTGGCTTACCACTTTGATTTCTTTGATGTTTGGGGAGTAACTGTGACAGCAAACAAAAGCATCATAGAAAACAGTATCTCACAAGAAAAATCTGGTAAAGACTTCATAATATAAGCCACGGTCACGGACATGAAAATTTACTTTGGTCTTAAGCATCAATTGGTAAAATAGTAAAGTGAACCATTTGGCTAATTCGCTTGAATAAATAAATTTAGATCCTTAAATGATATTTTCATAAACTCTCACCGTACAACATAAAAAAAAAAATCAATCCCCGTTAATCCCGACTAGCGAGTGTGGGGTAGAGGATTTCCTGGAGTCTTACCCTTGCATAGTTGTAAAGAAGCTATTTTCTGGATTCAAACCCATGACCTTTTAGTCATGAAAAAACAGTTTTACCGCTGCTCAAGAAAAAAACCCACTCCCCGTACAACATAGACGGAAGAAAAAAATTATGCTGAGAAGCATTGCATATTTTTATCCGCAACAGAGAGGCATTTAGGTTAGTCATATCATTAGACTTCAAAATTCAGTCTGACATTGCAACATTTTGGAAATAATTTTCCAGTTTGAGGGGGAGACTTAGGTTTCTCTTCTGACCGGAAGATCACGCATTGGAGTTTGGAAAACAGCCTCTCAGCAAAAATGTAAGGTTAAGGCCACATACAATGGACTTTCACTTCTACCCTTGCAAGTTGGAGAGTTTTGTGCAATGGGATTTACTCTTTTTTCCAGTTCCTAATATTAGGAATCATAATCCCTGAGTTTCATATATCCAGGGATGGTGGTAAATAACACAAAAAGATGCTCGCTCTTCTTACAAGTTAAAATTAAAACCCCTCCAATGGAAATGAGTGAATCCAATTTGTAACAATCATTTGAGATGAACTGAGCCTTTATAAGTTTATATGGAATTTAGAACAAGGTTATTTTCAGCTATATTGGTCAGTGTTCCTCAAACAAATTCCTAACAATTTGTACTTTCAAAAGGTGCACATTTGCAGATTTTAACAAGCAAACCAGGGTACCAGCACTAGTTCACCATCAATAATGCAGGTGCTTGGACATAATCCAAAATTTTAAAAATAATAATATATAGCTATTTCCTTTTTCTCATTTTCAGTCATCCAATGTCTTCAAAGGGACTTCAATTCACTTAAACACAAGTAAAAATGTTAAATGTAGCATTCATTTCAAATTTCCATCTTTGTGAATAAATATGTTATATCCTAGTCACAGCAACTAGATACACAGTGATACGCAGCAATGCAGCAAAAAAAAACATTCACCAGTGTAAATGACACTACCAATATAATTTAAAGTTCTGGTAAGGGGGATACTTACATTGGGAAGACTATCTCAACCCCCACGCCAGCAATAATTCTTCGGATTCGAATAGTTGTATGAATACCAGCATTTTGTCTTGAGATGACAATACCTTTATAAATGGACAACCTACGCTTGTTCTCAGGGACCTCCTGTAAGTGGAACAATTATATATCACCATAAAATTCTTCTCAGCCCAAGGATCTTATTAAAAATATTTTTAAAGAATACCAATTTGATTTCCACAACATCTCCAGTTCTAATGGCCGGAGTCGGCCTCTGCTTCTCCGATGCCTCAATTGCCCTCTGATTCAATATCTGCATGAACAGCAGCACGCATTTTAGAGTCCATCCATCTTCACTTTTTTCTTACAGTTTATCACATACTCACAAAATGAAGTTGACGTTACAAGTTAACAACACATCTACAAAGGATGTAGAGAGTGAGAACCTAACTACTATCTAAACACAAACAAGCTTCCAAACATCAAAATAAAGTACACTGCATCAAAACAGATCATTTCTGCATCGAAGGATGATAGCGAAACCCAGTAATGAGTATTTTTCATATAAGAAATGCTACAAAGCATGTGTTAAAGGCTACAAACTTACACACCCCGTAGCAATCAATCACAGCTAACCTACACATTTGAAGAAACAAAAGCACATAAAACATAATTGTGAAAAAATGTCCATCCCAACAACTTAGGAAATCAGGTTTCTTAAGAAATTGTTATTCCTTTATAGTACTAAATAAGATATGGAATAAAGAAATTACCCCCATAATGTCTCCAAGCTTGACTCGGGGTTTTCTGGCTGGCTTCGATGGGTCCAAGCCAGGATCAGAATCCGAAACTTGTTCTGATTCTGATTCAGCTTCAGCTTCCGGAACTTCAACAACATCATCGGAAGCGACATCTTCGGTGGCTTCACCACCACCTTCAGGGTTGGAGTCAGCTCGCACAACAAAAGCAGGCTTAGCAATAAGAGGACTGCACCGCCATGAAATTGAGGTCGAGGAAAAAATGGAAATCAACGGCACGTTACGAGAACCGAGCATGGAGGCTGAACATGAAGACACAAGAGAAGAAGAGAAACCAAGCTTGGGGGCAAACAGAGCCTGCTGCGATAAAATATCAGAATCATTAGCAAAATCGAAAATGTGTTCAGTTTTCACAATTGATAAAGACATAAGAATAGAAACCTGAAGAAGAAATTGGGAAGCCATGAGGGAGAGAGAAACAACTAGGGTTACAGGAAGAGGGTCACTTCACTGCGTACGAGTCATTGCCGTTAGAACACCGGTAATGTAATGAGGAGGCAATAACAACCCCCTTATCTGTTTAGTTTCAATCCCTTCCACACACGTGTGAAATACACGTAGGGGGCGTTTGGTACCAGACAAATTTTTATTTGTCCGAGAATTTTGATTTTCAAAAATATGATTTTTACATCCAGTTTACGATAATATTTGAAAATTTAAAATTTTAAAAAAATCAGTTTCCTGGGAATCCTAAGATTATCCACGTACCAAACGGCCCCTTAATCTTACGTTTTTTTTTTTTTTAATGGGCTGGGCCCGATCGGCCTTATTTTATGTCATTCTATAATGTTGCTTTTGCAAAATGTCTATAAACGTTAACTCCTTCAAGTCGGGGCTTTTATAAGTGGGCTTCAAGTTTGGACTTATATTAAATACTTTCCTAAGGCTTGCTCCTAAATCACTACGAACCTTAACATGTCTCAAATAAATTGTATTATTTTTCCTGTAGCCAAACAAAAAAAAAGTTATATTTTATTTTTTTTGGGTAAATCACTAGCATTAACATGTTTCAAATAAAGTTTCTTTAAATCAAAATCGAGTCGGCATGGATTTTTAATTTATTTTTAAATAAAAAAGTGGTTTTTAAATTATGAAAATTATCTAAACAATTTATAAAATAATGACATAAATTTTTTTTAAAAAATGAAAAAAAAAAGTTTCAATTTTTTTAAAGCTTAAAAAGAAGTTTCTTAAAAAAGATTCTGAAAATTTTACGTATGCGTTTATATAAAATTTAAAAAAAAAAAAATACTTTCATGATATATATTTTAAAAAAAATGTTTTTAGAAACTACTCTTTGTTGTCTTTAAGAAAAATACTGCAACTAACATTTCTTTTAAGTTTTTTCTCACAACAAAAAAAGACTTATTCAATTATCATAAAACTTTCAGATATATTTTTAAATAGAAAATATATCTAAAAAATTTATAACAGTTGAATACGTTTTTTTTTTATAAAAAAACAGTATTTTTTAAATAGCTAGAAAAAGTAGTTTCTTAAAAGAATTCTAACAAACTATTGGTGCGTTTAGATAAAGTTTGAAAAAGAAATGCTCTTATAATGTAAATTTTTAAGAATATTTTTAAAAAACTACTCTTCATAGCTTTTAATAAATAAAAAAATATGAATTAAATTTTAAAGAAAATGTAATGTAAAATAACATTATTTTCGATTTTATGTCCATTACGATGTTGTATGGATCAAATCAAACAAAAAACACAAACAAAATCAAAACCTCACTAAAATCAATTCAACTATACGGGGTAATTGCTGAGATCTGAGATACAGAAGAGAGAGAATAAAAACACAAACAGATTTTAACGTAGGAAAACCTTCTTCAATGAAGAAGTAAAAATCCACGGGACCTAGTCTAGATTAAACGTCCACTATGAAAATAATGGATACAAAGAATCAAAATTTACCAAAGAGGTGGTTAACACAACCTCTCCAACAATGGTGATAATCAAATCTCTCTATAGATGTTTCACTCAAACTCACTCTAAAGATCTCTCAAATATCTCAAATAACTTTCTCTCAAATTTTTCTCTCAATCTAACCTATACTCCACCCACACCTAATGAATATATAGAGGAGGTGAGATCTAGGATTTAGGGTTTTTAGGAAATCCCTCAATGGGTTTGGGCTTAGCATTGAAGGAGGAAGCCCAACAAATCTCCCCCTCCGACTTCAATGCGTCGACTTTAGCATCAGCCCGGCTCCTTCACAGCAGTCTTCAAATTTCCTTGCTGGAACCGGCTTCGTCATCATGTCGGACCAATTTTGGTCAGTGTGCACTTTGACGAGTTCGAGCTCTCCACCTTCCACCACATCCCGGGTCCAGTGATACCTCACATCAATGTGCTTAGTGCGGGAGTGGTAGGTCGAATTCTTCGCAAGATGGATTGCGCTTTGATTGTCACAACCCATTTCGTACTTGTCTTGATCATGGCCGAGTTTTATGAGGAACTTCTTCATCCACAGCTTCTCTTTGCTTGCCTCAGTAGCGGCAATGTACTCAGCCTCGGTTGTCGATAGTGCAACACACTTCTGAAGTCTTTATTGCCAGGAGACAGCTCCTCTAGCAAATCTCATCATGTATCCCGTTGTTGACTTCCTCGAGTCGGAATCTCCCCCTAAATAAGAATCTGAGTAGCCTTGCAACTCGGCTTTACCTTCTCCAAATCAATGACATAAGTTGGTCGTACCTCGGAGGTACTTGAAGATCTACTCCACTGCTTCCCAGTACTCTTTGCCGGAGTTTGACAAATACCGGCTTACCATTCCAACAACATATGCCAAATCGGGTCTAGTGCAAACCATTGCGTACATCAAGCTTTCGACGTCGGATTGGTACAGGATCTTCAGCATCTCGTCTTTGTCTTCATCAAATCTCAGACATTGCTTCTGGTTCAGCTTTATATGTCCGGCCGGGGGGTGCTCACAGTTGTGACTTTAAACTTCTTGTACCACTGCCGAGGTGTTTGCTTCAAGTCATAGAAGCACTTTTTCAATCGACATACCAAGTCTTCTTGGTCTGGAGCTCGGAACCCTTCAGGTTGCTCCATATATATTTCTTCTTTTAAATCACAGTGAAGAAATGTTGTCTTCACGTCCATTTATTCTACCTCGAGGTCCATAGAAGTCGCCATGGCTAACACAATTCAGACCGAGGTCATTTTCAGCACAGGAAAAAAGATCTCCTAAAAATCTACACCTTTCTTTTGATTGCAGCCTTTCACTACAATCCGGGCTTTGTATCTCGGCTTCAGCCGGTTCTCTTCATTCTTAATCTTGTAGACCCATTTGTTTTTCAGAGCTCGTCTCCCTTTTGGCAATTCGGTCAGCTCATAAGTCTGATTATCGTGCAAAGACTTCATCTCGTCTTGCATTGCCTTTTCCCATTCTTCTTTCTCTGAGCTCGTCACAACCTCATCATAACTCTAAAGCTCACCGTCTTCAGCAACAACGGTGTATTCATCATATGAGTATCTTGTAGAGGGTCTTCTTTCTCGAGTTGGATATCTCGGTTGTTCTTCAGCTTGAGAACCTGGTTCATCATTCTCATCTCTGATCTCATCATCAACTCAGATCTCAGTGTCTTGGTCATCATCAGCTTGTTGCTGGTCATCAACTTCTTCATTCTCTTGATTTTCTCCCCCTTCTTCAGCTCGGACAGGAGGGATGGGTTCTTCACGTCTGACAGTAACCCGGACTTTGGGCTTCGAGATGTCTTGAATGTTCTCATCTTCATGAAAGATCACATCTCAGCTTCTCACTATCTTCTTATTGATTGGATCCCAAAGTCAAAAACCAAACTCGGATTTCGGTGAACCGAGATAAATACATTCCTTTGTTTTTGCATCGAGCTTTGCCTTTTCGACTTTAGGGATATGCACGAAAACTCGGCATCCAAACACCTTCAATTGATTATAAGCCGCTTTCCGACCTGTCCAGACTTCTTCTGGAATTTCTCCTTCAAGTGGTCGTGATGGTAAGAGGTTGATCAAGTCAACAGCAGTTCTAACGGCTTCTCCCCATAATGATTTCGGAAATCCGGCATTGGATAGCATACTTCGGACCTTCTCTTCAATAGTCTTGTTCATCCTCTCAGAAGGTCCATTCAATTGTGGAGTCTTGGGGGGCGTCTTCTCAAGTCGGATCCCAGTCGCTCTGTAGTATGCATCAAAAGGGTCGCAATACTCACCACCATTGTCAGATCAGACCACCTTCAATTTATTACCAGTCTTCCTTTCAACCATAACATGGAATTCTTTAAAGGATTGGAGTACTTGGTCTTTAGACTTCAACAAATAAACCCACACTTTGCGGGAGTGGTCATCAATGAATGAAACAAAATACTGAGCTCCTCCAAGAGATTTTTCCGACATGGAGCAAACATAAGTATGGACGAGGTCAAGAATGTACCTACGTCGTCTGGGTTGATTCGGTTTCACGAAAGAAACCCGGTGCTGCTTTCCAGCAAGGAAATGCATGCAACTCTCCAACGCTTGGCCTTTCAACCCGTCAGTAATCCTTTCTTGTTCAGGATTTAGAGCCCTTTTTCGCTCATGTGACCGAGGCGCTTGTACCATAGCTCCAAGCTAAATCCATCTCGGACAAAATTTGCCTCTCCGCCATTGATCTTTCCTTGCATTATGTACAAGGAGCCTTCCTTCTTACCTCGGGCCACAGCCAAGTTTCCCTTGGCCAGTTTCCATCTAACACTACCGAAGTAGTTCACTAACCCGACATCGTCAAGCTTGCCTACCGAGATTAGGTTCAATCGCATGTCAGGAACACGCCTTACATCTTTCAACACAAGTCGGCATCCGACATCTATGGTCAGGGTTACATCGCAGACACCAACAATCTTCCTGGTCACTTGATTTTCTATCTTAACGACTCCAAAGTCACCACCTCGGTAAGAGGAGAAAAAACCTTTGTGTGGAGTAACGTGGAAGGAGGCATCTGAGTCAACAATCCAGGTGCAGTCATCATATGCTACATTCAAATAATTATCCTCACCAAGGAGGAATATCTCGACATCCGAGTTGGCAGCCATAGCAGTGATGCTCTTGTCTTCCCTCTTCTTTGGAATAATCTGATCCAGCTTCACAGAGTCGTTCTTCTCGTCATTCTGCAGGGTCCAGTAGCATGGATTCTTATGACCTGTATTTCCACAGTAAAAGCATTTCAACTCATATTTCGGCTTTGACCGACCTCTAGACTTTCCTCTTCTATCACGATCTCGACCACGACTCTTGCTTCTACCCCGGGAGTCGAATTTCCCTCTGTTTTTAGACACGTTGGCCTCAGACGTGCTCAAAATACCTCGTTATCTTCTCCTGACTTTTTCGCCCAAGAGGCTGTCTGTCACGACTTCCATCTTCAATTTTCCATCTAGAGTCGAATTATTCAAGGTCACCACCAGAGTATCCTAGCTTTCTGGCAGCGAACTCAACAACAGCAAGGCCTGCATCTCGTCATCAATTTTCATCTCAGCCTTTGATAGCTGATTCACAATACATTTGTAGGTGTTGAGGTGTTCAATCATGCTCATACCGTCCTTGTATTCCAACCGGTGAACCAGGTGTGCTTTGTTCCTGGGAGTCTTCTTCTGAATCATAGACTCCAACTTCGTCCACAACTCGTACGCGTTCGTGAACTCGGACACGTGCTCAAAGAGGCTTTTGTCAATATATTTTCTGATTGTAGCTACCGCCTTACGACTCTGAATCTCCCACTTCTTATCGATTTTGCCTTCCGGTCTCTCATCAAGGATAATGGGCTCATGTAAATCTTTACAATAGAGATGATCTTCCATCGTCGGTCTCCAATAGGTGAAATTGTCTGCGGTCAGCTTGAACATATCTCCATCATGGGTTATGCCACTGGTCTCCATCTCGTCTTTCTCAGAACCCGTCGAACTCGGGCTCTGATACCATTATTGGGAACTCGGTTCCCTCAAGTCAGCTAAGCATCATTTTCGCGGAAGTCAGTCAACAAGATCCTATATCTCGGATCTCGGCAATTACCTCGACCTGAACTTCACCAGGTCGGGCAGCGCAGCAAAAAAAATAGAAAAACACAAATAGGAGAGAGAAAGAAGAAGAATACAAACAGATTCTAACGTGGGAAAACCTTTTCCAATGAAGAAGTAAAAATTCACGGGACCTAGTCTAGATCAAACGTCCACTATGAAAATAATGGATATAAAGAATCAAAATTCACCAAAGTGGTGGTTAACACAACCTCTCCAACAATGGTGATAATCAAATCTCTCTAGAGATGTTTCACTCAAACTCTCTCTAGAGATCTCTCAAATACAAAGCTTTAAAGCTTTGCTCTCAAATATCTCAAATTTTTCTCTCAATCTAACCTAGCCTCCACCCACACCTAATGAATATATAGAGGAGGTGAGATCTAGGATTTTTAGGAAATCCTTCAATAGGCTTGGGCTTAGCATTGAAGGAGGAAGCCGAACAGATATAACACGATATTTTGATATATTAATTTTAAAAAATATTAAATTTTGACATATTAGAACATATTTTTATATTAAATAATATTTCATTTCTGTTGTATATATTATATTTAATGTGCAATGATTTAACAAAAAAATAAAATTAAACTTATAATACCCATCAATTTTACAAAGAAACAGAAGATGTAAATATTTATTATTATATTTTTAAATTAAAAATCTCTTATATACTCTAATAAAATTTATTCAATATCCATTTTTAATTTATATTATATTAATTTGACAAAATATTGATTAATTTTTTCATGTAATAAAATTTTAAATATTATATATATCAAAATATGTCAAACTTTGATACACAACACTTTAATTTTTTTGAAATGTCGTGGAAGAACATATGCTATTCTTAATGTGAAAGCAATGGACGCATTTGTCATTTTGCGAAAGTTCCAACGTGCACAAACACAGTTACTTAAATGGTTAAAACTTGAAATTGTGATGTACCAAAAAAAAAAAAAAAAACTTGAAATTGTGAGTATGTACTTACAATTTTCTTTTTGAAAAGTAAACTCTGCCCTTTCTATTATTACATGAGCTGACATGAAAATATTTTTTTTTTTTTAAATAAAGAGGGCCCTAACGCCTAAAAACATGATAATATTTAAATAGTAAATACCATTTTCGGTCCTCAGCAAATTTCATCTTGTTTTAGTCTCTAACAAATAAAAAGGTCCATCGTGATTCCTAAAAAATTCAAAATGAACCATTTAGTTGAAATTGTGGTCCCTCACAAATTTAAAAAAGACCCATATTAGTCCCTAAAAATACTAAAATGAGTCCATTTTAAATTTCTTAGGAACTACTATGGGTCTTTTTATTTGCTAGGGACTAAAGCAGGTATCGTGAAATTTACCGAGGACCAAAAAATATTTACTCATATTTAAATAAAGCAGGAAGTAAAAAGTGGAAACAATACAAATAATTGAGACTTTAGCATATCACCTAGTAACATTTAAAAAATGTTATAATTTACTATTTTCACAAAATTTAAGGAATATGAGTGAAATAAACCAAATTATCTTGCCATGATTCTCCCCTCTCTTTCTCGCAATGCTTCTTTTACAAATTTTTATTTCCTAACTTTTCTCCATCATCCCTCATCGAATTTCTCTTTCCCCTCTCTGCAAATCTGTCTCTCGGTCTTTCCTTTATCCTTCTGTTTTCTCTCTCTTTCTTCATTTTCTTCCAATTTCCCAAAAAAAATATCCATCATGCAGCATGCTACATGACTTGTTGCAGGCAGGTATGGCATGAAAAGGAGGGATGAAATGTATCTATGAGCATGAAGAACCAACACTGAACAAAGAAAAAAAAAACACACATATATATATATATAAAAGGGTGATCAATTTATCATTTTAATTTATTTTAAATATGAAAAAGTTCAATAGCCTAATGTCTATGGACTATAAATTTTAAATATATCGACAAATTTGCCAGCACAACTGTTTAAAAAAAAAATAGTTACTGCTCTCAATTTTTTTTATACATTAATACACAATAAAAAGTGGTATTAGGACATGACAGACTTAATAAAATTCATGTGTTTATCAAAATAAAAAAAATTCATGTAGTAGTTTCCTAGCAAAACAGAACATAAAAGATATTGAATATAAGTAATTTTAAATGGCTTATTCGAATTCCATTGGTGTTTTACTATTGTTGTTGGACCTCACAACAAGATGCCTCCTACCTTCAAGTTTTCTCTGTCTAAAATACGTGTCAATACCATTCCCACGCTTGATTGCATGAAATATTCGCGCATTTTAGTGTCACAAAAATAAAACACTGACATCTCTTTGAACTTATCTTTACTATTATATACAGATGGATTTGATATTCTCATTCTGCATTAGAATTAAATTCTCATGCTGTAACTCAATTAATGATGAGTTAATAATGGATCTTATATTTATTTAAAAAAAAACTGCATGCAAATCGAGCGGTCACAAGATGTAAATTGAATTTGAATTCTGACGCAACATTATAAAATGTTTTTCCATATATAAATCACAAAACGTCGTTGCTCAGTTCTTCTTCAGAACCACACTCTCTCTCTCTCTGCCTTTCTCTTTGTCTTCCTGTGTTCCCTATCTCTTCGGTGCAATCATGGCAATTACGAGTGTCATGCACGTGCTAGCCATGTCCTTGGTTCTAGTGGCAATGTCCGCAGCACAAGCTCCTTCCCCTGCACCGACACTTCCTACCATGCCACCATTCTTCAACGTTAACAATCCTCCACCAGCCTCCTCCCCATTTTCATCACCCCCAAGTGCCGGGAGCCCAAGCTCAAGCTCAAGCCCAAGCCCAACTCTTCCCACATCACCACCTTCATCCTCTGCTCCTCCTCTTGCTTCATCTCCCTCACCGGGGACACCACATACTTCACCGCCACCGTCGATTGGAGAACCACCTTCTCATAATCCGGTGGCCTCAAAGCCAAGCAACGCGTTTGTTCATGGAAGCAGCTTGTTCATGCTAGCACTGTTTGGGGGTGCTGCAATGCTTCTTGTTTAAACTCAGAAAGGGTCTTTGATTCATTCAACTTTACGTAGAAGGAGTCACTGAGATATGTATTTGTGTAGCTTTTTTCCCTTTCCCTTTTAGCAACTCTGGTATTTTATGCTGTTTCTTTTTTTATATTTCGTTGATCATTCTTCTGTGCTTTATTAGTGATTTGTTTGGGTGGGTGACCAAATCTTGCTGGGGTATTTATATCTGTGTGTCATTTGTCACGTTGTAGCATTTTCTAGCTGACTGAATAAGACAGATTTGGTGATTCCTACTTTTGTATTATGCTGCTTCTAACATGTGATTCTAGTTCCTCTGCAAAATGAACCTCAACTGTTGGATCTAGTTTATTCAGGTCTCTCTACAAGACTATGAGTAACTTTTAATTGCCTACCTCTTGGAGGTTCTCTTATTTGTTTGTTATTTCAAGGGCTCGCAGTGTTCATATGATTTTCCCTTAAAAATAAAAAAACTAGCCCTTGTTTGAAGCAAAATAAAAAAAAATTAAAATAAAAAATCTCAGTTAATGACATGACCTACCCAATAATTAGTGTCAGCTGCAACTTCAAACTGTGAAATACATTGATCTGGTATGGTAGTAAGGAGTAACTCCGAATTACACAGAGTCACAATTAATTTAAATAGCATTTTTTTTATTAAAAAAAAAATGATAGTTTTTCAGTTGTCTGCTCGAGTGTCTGTATAGCTAGAAATAATAAGGGATTCGTCTAACCCTACTTATTTCTGTTATAACTGTATAATTTATTGCCTTTGAGAATGGAAGTTGAATATGTTACTTAATGAAAAACTTTCATGCTATGTAACTGCAAGAGGGAAATTTTTTAAATACTACCATTGTATTGAGTTGGGTGCATCTTTTTACTAAAACAGGAAATTTATTTTCCATTTTAATTACTTTTTATTTATTTTCTTTTATTAAGAAGAGAAGTACCAACAACGACGGTGGTACCAAAAGTTTGCTCTTGCAAGAGATAGGAGCGGGCTTAACGGGGTAGGTAAGCATATGATGAACTGCTGCAAGTGGCCTGGTGGAGAAGAGGAATGAGAGAGAGAGAGAGAGAAGTTAGGTGGTATTGCTAGCTGTTAGAATAGGAACATGTGAAAGAATACGTGAAGGTGACCAAGCTTTTGAAGATGGGGGGAGGTGGCACTTTGGAATTTTATGAGTGCGGGAGAAAGGGTTAATGGAGGAACGGAACAACTTGTGGTGGAAAAATAAAAAGAGGATGATATTGGTGGGGCTTTACTGCATTAGAAAGTGATGTCCACATGGTCTCTCCTGGCCTAACAATCTTAAATTAAGAGATAGTACGCTGTGAGGAACACAGTTTGACTACAAACATCCTACTTCCAACACATTAGTATGGTTTGACGGAAATAAATTGAAACAAAATTCATTATATAAAAAAACAAAAATATTCAATGCCTTCCTCTTTATGTAATTAAAAGCTTTTATATAAGGTATTAAATACTTCTCAACTAAAAAATAATTAACTAGTTTTCTTATGCCATTCTTGAGCAACACTGGAAAGGGGCATGTCACAAAAAATAAAATTATAAACAAGCATTTAAATTCTTTCTTGAAAGAGATAAAATTATATCATACATACAGTATGAAACTCATATAGAGCTATATGAAAAGAAGAAAAAAATAAAATAATATAAACTCCACATATTTTTATATATGTGTAAAATATAATTTTATCTCTTACATTAATCCCTTATAACAACAGGCATTACTGTACGCCAAAAGCGAAAAGCTAAAGAATTTATTCATTTATGATCAAAATAAACGGGGAGAATGTTGTACCACACATAATAAAGCATTAGATTCCATCGCAATAACAAAATTATAAAATTTCTGGATGTATCTATATATATACACCCTCTTTGCTTCGCTTGTTAGTTGTCACTTACAAAGGGATCCGTGATCGCTACTAAACAATTCAGTTCAACTGAAATCATTGAGGGAATATTCCACACTCGCACATTAAAAAAACGTAGTTGTCAAAATAATACTTAGGCATAGAAATTCTACATCACGTTGTAAGATTTTTTTTTTTTTCTTTTAGCTCTACTCTTTTTGACTATCATTCTCTCTTTTGGAGTTGGGGACGTTACGCTCTGCAAACACAAATACAGAAGTCGTGTTTTAAGTAAGGCCATATTGGTCCAACAACAAAAAACCTGTTTAATAAGATCTATTTTGTGGGGAAAAAAATTAATTTTTTTTTAAAATCAAATTTAGAAAACATGGTTGAATTATGTTTTTTTTTTTTTGTGTTTTGACTTTTAACTTTCAAAATAATAATAATAATAAATGGAAAAAATATTTGTCATTTTAAATGACATAAAGTTATGTCATTTCAAGAGAGAGAGATACAGACAAAAAAATATTTTTTTATTTAAAATTTAAATTAAAAAAACACCCACTTTCTCTCCCATGATTTTCATTTCTTGTGTCTATCTCTCTCCTAAAATGACATAACTTATACTTTAATATTTCTACAATAAATGTAGATAACTTATCTACATTTAGCTCAAAACGACGTCGTTTTAAATTGAAAATTAAAAAATTATAATGAAAAAGACTATTATAACCCTGAAATACATTATAATCACAAAAATAACATGATTTCCGCCTTAAAACGACGTCGTTTTGAGCTCAATGTAGATAACAAGTTATCTACATTGACTGTAGAAAAAGCGAACCCCATAACTTATGTTATTTAAAATGACAAACATCAAACCAAAAAAAAAAATACACAAAACACTTGTTTCCATAATTATTCTACAAAACAGTTTTAATAACAAAAAAAAATCAGAACACAATCAAATAGACCCTTAATGCCTAGTTGAATATTGTTTTTAAAAATACATTTTTGATTTTCAGAACAAAAAAACTTTTTTGATAAAGCCTGTTTTGTATAAAAAAAATTAAAAATTATAACTATTTTTTTGTATTTAGAATCAAATTTAGAGAATATGACTGAGTTGTTTTTGTTTTGTATTTTGACATTTAAATTCCAAAACAAAAAAAAAACACAGAAAACACATATTTCCATAACTATTATATAAAACAGTTTTAAGAACAAAAAAAAAACCAGAACACAATCAAACCGACCCTAATTTCTAGTTTTCTGCCCTTGGTTGGGACATAGCTCACTTAATTAAATGAAGCTCATACTTGAGCAGCTTTCAGCCAAGACTAAAAGTCTAAAAGAGCCAACCAGAAAATTTAGGCCAGTAGACCAATCAAATTAAATCCCCTGGGCCTTACTCATATTTACCTCCCACTGGGCAAGAGGGAAGAACACAAATAAAAACTTATAATACAACCAAACTTTGGATATACACATGGGGCGCATTCAGGAGGGGATAACCCGTAACCAGATCCTTCTAAATTTTTCTAAATACCTTTTGCTGAACTATTTTTGGGAGTGGATAAAAAATGCTTTCTTGACAATTCCTAAATGCCTGTCATTTAATGCTAATTTGATTTAATACGTCGGGCAAGGTGAGCTAGTATTTATAGTCTCTCCAGTAATTCGTAAGCCATGATGACCTAAAAAACTTAAACAGACTAGCAGAGGCACTGGAAGGAATAACACCCAAAACATGAAGGGGTATCACGGTGACAGGGGGACCCTTTAGCATGCAAGCACTTCAATAAGTTTATTATTATTCTTAACCTACTTTTTTCTTTGTTTTCTTCGGCACTCAAAACAATCAGTACACGGCAACTTATTTCTAATTCTACCTGAAGAACTTGTTTGAAGTTTGCTAGATGGTATTTTCAGGTCCTCCACTAGTATCTGGCGAAGCTTCTCATTTTCCTCCACAAGTTCTTCAATGATTTGCTGGTGCTTCAAAACCTAAATAAAAAATAAATAAATAAATAAATAATAATAATTGAAGTAACTGAACCATTGTAAAGTTTGACAAAAAGCATACGTACCCTAGTTATAAGATTGAGAATCTAATTGTATATACTATATTAAGTGATGTGTTATCAATTATGATTTGACATCTTGGCTACAAAATCAACACCAACTAGACAAAATGGAAAATTACCATCTGAAGTATTTTGTTCTCTGTCTGCAAGCGTCCAGCCTACAATGTATTTTAGAATCAGGATTTCAAGTAATATTTGATTAACTCAAAGGAAAAATTCAAATAAAAAAGGAAAGGAGGGAATAATATAGAGAATGAACATTCTATCACACATTTAGTGCTTGTTTAAAACACCGAAGTAATAACGACTTTCATAGTTTAACCAATAGATGATGCATGCAGGAAGAGTGCATAAGAATTTAAAGTCAAATACTCATCCCTCTCATCTGATAACTACATCTTTCCAGGCTCAACAATTTCAACTAACAGATCTTCTGTTACTCAAGTCTAATCATGTACATAATTTTTCTGAGAGGGAAGGCGGTGTAAAAACAAATACGGTAACAATTGATAGTTACAACAGAAAATAGGAGACAGAGATTCATTATCAATACAGGAGGTTCACATATTGTTTTCAGGATTCCGGGGAATAGTACGGCATTCCCAAACATATTCCAGTGAATGATATAATATTCCCATATTTTGGCCAAAAAACAAAATTGCATGGAGTGAGGAGGGTTTTTCTTTAATTCCCGCTAATAGCATGTAAAAAGACTTCATTACCCAACCCTCATCCCTTATCCTCCACCCTTACTACCACCAACCAAGCAGCACCATCACACCAGCATGCCAGCACTTTTATCACTACTGCCGCCACCCAATAGTTGGCACTCAAGAATATTTTGGGAATTTCATCAAATACTCTCGAGAATATTTTTGGCAATTCAAACACTTTTGGCAACATATCCAAGAATCACATTCCACCCAGGAGCCTTAACTCAAGTGGCACCAAGTCCCTTTGGAGACTATTTGATTCTGGGTTCAAATACCACCAAGGCTGCTTGGCCTTAACTTTAGCCTACCTGCCCCATCTCCACACTATGTCTTGGACCTCCCTTGTAAGCCACACAAAACAAACAAACAAAAAAAGGAAGAGAGAATCACATTCCCAGGAATAAAATTATTCCAATAGGCAAATGCCTCCTATAGACTATATTTCTTCTTTCAAGAAGGCATTTTAAAAAGTTTACCAAAAAATCATTAAGAAATAAATATGAGTTTTAATGAAAGGAAGAAAAAGCATGAAAGAGAAGGCATAACATCTAATTGTCATTTATGAAAATGAGTACATACTGCTTCATCAAGTCCTCCTCCTTCTCCCTTCAATAATGGATTTTGCAGAAAGTTGCTAATAACCTTCTCAGTTCGGCTGCCAGATTCAGAGTCAACTGCAGTGCCTTTTAATGTAGTATTTTCAAAAGCCGAACCAATATGCATAGGCTGAGACCCTGCCAGACCTTGTGATACTTGGTCGGCTGATTTAGTTGCCAACTGCATCATGCTTCCTGTAGACATTTGGTTAGTATTGACCGTGCTTATGGCACTTTGCAAGGATGCTGGAAATGCACCCTGACTAAAGGGCAAACTGGGAGTAAGTCCAAACTTCATCATCATCTTTGTCATTGCTACCTAGAAAATTCAATATTTTAAACATGAGATACATAATAGGCAAGAAATAGAAGACAACATTTTTGAGATGAGAGAAATTTCACATACTATAAGACAAGATTGAATTTGATTCAACACCCCTGGTTTCACAGCAAGGCCTGCCATAACAAATAAATAAAAACTCAGCTATCAACTGAACAATGTGCATAAAACATGGGAAGTCTTTCAAAACTGCAATAATCAAACAGAATCCACCCAAGTCAAGTGACAAAGAGACTATGGCCAGGAACATATAAATGATAACTAAGTCTCATGCAACCTCAGCACTTTAATCTACAGCGTCCTGAGGCTTAGGCATGCTTTGGCAATTCCTAGAATTGTCTTCTGCTTCCACAATTTTATTCTTTAGTATACAATGCATAGGAATGTACAACTTTACAACTTAGTTTGTTTAAAATAACATTTCTCTAGGGCAATGCATAAAATATCATAACTGGACGGCAGTATGCAGCCAGCCACAGCCCTTATTCTTTATGAACTGTAATTTAATTGTAGTCCCGTATAGAGGTGGTTTGAAAGTCAATTTCATGGAATGCATATGATACAGTGATATATGATACAGGACACTTATACAATCAATAAACACTTGAAAGCTCCCTCCAAGAAGCGCTTTCAAGATTTTCTGAGCATACAAAACGTTAAAACATCAAATCGTCTGGTTTCTAAATGAATCATTTTGGCAACTATTCAGAACAAATGATCTACGATTTTTCGGAAGATGTAAAAGTTTAAAAACATTGCCAGACACAACAGATAGACTTATAGTTCAAAAACTCCCTAATCACAGTTACCAGGCAAAGACCAAAACAAAAGAATATTATTGTTCAGAGCGAACACCAACTACAATGTTAGGTTGTTGGATAAGTGTATGGAATATGCCAAGTATGGATATGGTCTGAACTAGTATCGATGGTGTAAGGTTAGAGTGAATGGTTGTATATGGCTTGATAAGTATGGATGAATGCAATGTGACTAAAGTGTCCTTCCTTGGGCACTGTAGACGTATTTATAGCAGCCATCATGAGCGGTTATGGAGGAGGATCATGGGTCTAGAGCAGTTCTCCTAAAGGTGATCGTGGCAATTGCACAGGAGAGTGATGATAGTGCGATCGAACCCACGATCCGGGCTTAAGGGTTGAGTTCTAAGTCGGATACTGGGCCTAAGCCGGATATGGGTTGTCCAAACCATGGAAGGGCCCAAGTTACACAAATCCGGGTTAAACCCGGAACAATTATGAATCAAACAAGAAAAATGGAACTAATGACATGATAATCCAATGTAAAGATATGGCATACCAACTCCAAAACCATGACCAAAACCAACTCCACATCCAATGCCCACTTCAATATTTTTAGCTCCCAACTTCCTCAACTGTATAAAATATGAGAAACAAATACTTCGTTAAAAACAAAAAACAAAAAGTAACACGATAATAAAAGCATACTTTAAATAGCAAGATGATGGATTTTGTCTTACAGAGGTATTGACATGCCTGCTAACGCCAGAAAATGCATCGGTTGCACCTCTGGTGGCACTCATTACTTGATTCAACATAGGTATTGCACCTACATGGAATGAACACGATATAAATATGCATTGGTAAAAAAATTATTCAAAATTCACAAATATATTATCAGTAATATTTCTCAAGTCCTAACGAATATCACCTACATGAAGAAGAATCAATCCTTTATAGGATCAAATTCGGGAAGAAAAAAATGCAAGAAGTAATAAAATGTGAGTATATTATACATGTGAAGGTGCTAAGTGAGTGATTATGTTTTGAGAAAATAAGAGACAAATGAATATGATAAAAGTGTATGGAAATGGGAAAAGCAAATACATGGTTTGTGAAGAGAAGTTTGAGTTTTGGGTTTGAAGAAGCGTCCCAAGTCCATTTCTCTTTGTATCTAATAAATTCACAGAGACATGTAATTGGGAGAAGAAAAAGAGAAAGCACCTAAATTTAAAGGGCGTCCAACGCCGATGCCTACTCCACAGCCGATTCCAAAACCCGTAAACACTTGACCCACCTTCAAAGCAAATGGATTCTCGATTCGAATTGCATTTCCCTCACTGCTAACTTTGTTGCTTTCCATTCCCCCTTACAACCTCTCACTCAATCAGCTAAACCCTAAACCCTAACCATACGAAAATCAAAACCCTCTCTCTCTCTCTCTCTTCTTTCTGAGTTATTTCCCTCCGTCTTCCACTGATACTTGCAGTGGGCGCATCATAGATGTGGATTGTATGCGGACAGTAACAGGTATGTTAAAATCTGTGGTAAACCGATCAAATTTAAATTTAAATATTAAAAGAACTGACTTAATTTCATTTAATTTGATTTAATTAAGGGGATTAATTTTCTCATTTTACTAAATATTCTCATGCTACACACATAATATACGAGTAGATCCAAAAAAAAATGAAAAAACAAAAAAATTAAAATGAGACCCCACCATATAATTGTTTGTGTAGCATAAAAAAAAATTCATTAAAATGAAAAAACTATTTCCCTTTAATTAATTCGGATTCACATGAATTGGTTCGTAACATTTGAGGTGGCCTTAATTTAAATTTTTTATAATTATTAATTTTTTAAAAGTTTATTTAAATATTATTTCAAATAAGGGAATATATTTTCTTATATTGCATGAGATAAAATACTCATCAGCTTTTTTTTGTATATGTACGAAATAATTTAATCTCGTGCAACATGAGAAATTATACTCCCTTCAATTAAATATTCATATATTTTAAAACAATTACTTTTTTGTATAAATTAATTTATATTTTTATTGCAAATTATTTAAACAAGCAAAGGTTAATAAATTAATTTGAACCATATTTGACCATAGGTCACAAAGATCAAGAAAGAGGAGTTTTAATGATTACAAAGCATCAACTAACTCAATATGTTTGCACAACATAGAAGGTTGTGCAACAATTCGCAAATGAAGTTAGAAGGGTAAGGCAACATGTGAAAGTGAAGGGACAACTTCAAAGTGCAAAGTCAACTCTAAGGTCAAATCAAGTGAAGAAACAAACTATAATACTCAAAATATAAAGAGAAAATAAGAATTCTGAAAGCTCAAGCTTACACAATTTGTATTATATTTTCAAAGTTTTAGGAATCTAGAGATTTGAATTTATTGAGCTATAATTCTCAAGGTTGCATATAAAAGGCATAAACTCATACATTGAGTGTCATATATACATGATTCATACATTCATGACTCACACACATGGAACAGAGTTAGATCAATGCTAGAAGCATACATACATGTGTAAAAGTTACAACACATTCTTGAAAAAAGGAGTTTGTTTTGCATTGATTTTCATTGTTTATTGTGAAATAAGTTACAACACAATCCAGCCCTCCTTTTATGTTTTTGTTTAGCCATTCTTTTCTTTACAAACCATACTTGATATCTTGATCAGGTATAGAGCTTATGTCACTTGTTAGCCCGACATGCAAAGATTTGGTCCGGATGGACAAACCCAACTCAAATTAGAGCGGTAGAATCCCTAGTTTATGGATTAGGCGTGATTGATTTGTTTGGAAAACTCGGTTCCCTCAGATCGGCTCGGGGGCCTTTGTGCGGAAGTCAATCAACAAGATCCTGATCTCGGATCTCGGAAATACCTCGGCCTGAACTTCACCAGATCGGGCAGCGCAGTGGAAAAATCAAAACGAAAAACAGGAGAGAAAGAGAGAGAAATGGAACACAACCAGTTTTAACGTGGGAAAACCTTCTTCAATGAAGAAGTAAAAACCCACGGGACCTAGTTCAGATCAAAAATCCACTATGAAAATAATGGTTACAAAATAATCAGAATACACCAATGTGGTGGTTAACTCAACCTCTCCAACAATGGTGATAATTAAACTACCCTAGAGATGTTTCACTCAAACTCTCTTTAGAGATCTCTCAAATGACCTAGCCTCCACCCACAACTAATGAGTATAAATAGAGGAGTGGAAATTAGGGTTAGGGTTTTTAGGAAACCCCTCAATGGGCTTGGGCTTAGCATTGAAGGAGGAAGCCCAACAAATCTCCCCCTCTGACTTCAATGCGTCGGCTTCAGCATCAACCCGGCTCCTTCACAGCAGTCTTCAAATTTTCTTGATGGAACCAGTTTCGTCATCATGTCGGACCAATTTTGGTCAGTGTGCACCTTGACGAGTTCGAGCTCTCCACCTTCCACCACATCCCGGATCCAGTGATACCTCACATCAGTATGCTTAGTGCGGGAGTGATAGGTCGAATTCTTCGCAAGATGGATTGCGCTTTGATTGTCACAACTCAGCTCGTACTTGTCTTGATCATGGCCGAGTTCCATGAGGAACTTCTTCATCCACAACATCACTTTGCTTGCCTCAGTAGCGGGAATGTACTCAGCCTCAGTTGTCGATAGTTCAACACATTTCTGAAGTCTTGATTGCCAAGAGACAGCTCCTCCGGCAAATCTCATCAAATATTCTGTAGTCGACTTCCTCGAGTCGGCATCTCTCCCTAAATCAGAATCCGAGTAGCCTTGCAACTCGGCTTTGCCTTCTTCCAAATCGGAGACATAAGTCGGTCGTACCTCGAAGGTACTTGAAGATCCACTTCACTGCTTCCCAGTGCTCTTTGTCGGGGTTTGACAGATACCGGCTTACCATTCCAACAGCATACGCCAAGTCGGGTCTAGTGCAAACCATTGCATACATCAAGCTTCCGACGGCGGATTGGTACGGGACCTTCATCATCTCATCTTTGTCTTCATCAGATCTCGGACATTGCTTATGGTTCAGCTTTATGTGTCCGGCAAGGGGGGTGCTCACTGTTTTGGCTTTGTCCATGCTGAATCTCTTCAGAATCTTCTCAATATATTTCTCTTGACTCAGCCATAGTAGCTTCTTCTGTCTATCTTGGATGATCTTGATTCCGAGAATCTGCTTTGCAAGGCCGAGGTCCTTCATTGCGAAGGACGAGCTCAACGCCTTTTTCAGGGCGACTATCCTCGATTTGTCTTTCCCTACAATAAGCATGTCGTCAACATATAACAACAAAATCAGAAAATCTCCAGCCTCATACCTCTTCACAAATACGCAGTGGTCGACTTCTGTCTTCTCAAACTTATGATCAGTCATGAATGATTCAAACTTCTTGTACCACTGCCGAGGTGCTTGCTTCAAGCCATAGAGGCTCTTTTTCAACCGACATACCAAGTCTTCTTGGTCTGGAGCTTGGAATCCTTCAGGTTGCTCCATATATATTTCTTCTTCTAAATCACCGTGAAGAAATGCCATCTTCACGTCCATTTGTTCTACCTCGAGGTCCATCGAAGCCGCCATGACTAACACGGTTCGGACCGAGGTCATTTTCACCACAGGAAAAAATCTCCTCAAAGTTTACTCCTTTCTTCTGATTGCAGTCTTTCACTACAATTCGGGCTTTGTATCTCGGCTTTTGCCCGTTCTCTTCATTCTTAATCTTGTAGACCCACTTATTTTTCAAAACTCGTCTTCCTTTAGGAAACTCGGTCAGCTCATAAGTCTGATTCTCATGCAAAGACTTCATCTCGTCTTGCATTGTCTTTTCCCATTCTTCTTTCTCTGAGCTCGTCACAGCCTCATCATAACTCTGAGGCTCGCCACAGCCTCATCATAACTCTGAGGCTCGCCATCTTCAGCTACAACAGTGTATTCATCATATGGGTATCTCGTAGAGGGTCTTCTTTCTCGAGTTGGATATCTCGGCTGTTCTTCGGCTTGAGAACCCGGTTCATCATTCTCATCCTGGATCTCATCATCAACTCGGACCTCAGTGTCTTGGTCATCTTCAGCTTGTTGCTGATCATCATTTTCTTCATTTTCTTGATTTTCTCCCCCTGCTTCAGCTCGGACAGGAGGGATGGGTTCTTCTCGTCTGACAGTAACTCGGACTTTGGGCTTCGAGATGTCGTGAATGTTCTCATGCTCTTGAAAGATCACATCTCGGCTACTCACGATCTTCTTATTGTTGGATCCCAAGGTCGTAACCCGAACTCACATCTCGGCGAACCAAGATAAATGCATTCTTTGGTCTTTGCATCAAGTTTAGCTCTTTCATCTTTAGGGATATGCACGAAAGCTCGGCATCCAAACACCTTCAATTGATTATAGGCCGCTTTCCGACCTGTCCAGACTTCTTCTGAAATTTCTCCTTCAAGTGGCCGTGATGGTGAGAGGTTGATCAAGTCAACAGCTGTTTTGACGGCTTCTCCCCAGAATGATTTCGGCAATCCGGCATTGGATAACATGCTTCGGACCTTCTCTTCAATAGTTTTGTTCATCCGCTCAGCCAGTCCATTCAGATGAGGTGTCTTGGGGGCGTCTTCTCAACTCGGATCCCGGCCGCTCTGCAACATGCATCAAAAGGGCCGCAATACTCACCACCATTATCAGATCAGACCACCTTCAATTTCTTGCTAGTCTCCCTTTCAACCATAGCATGGAATTCTTTAAATGATTGAAGTACCTGGTCTTTAGACTTCGACAAATATACCCACACTTTGCGGGAATGGTATTCAATGAATGAAACAAAGTACTGAGCTCCTCCAAGGGATATTTTCGACATAGAGCAGACATCAGTATGGACGAGGTCAAGAATATACCTGCGTCGTCTAGGTTGATCTAGTCTCACAAAAGAAACCCGGTGCTGCTTTCCAGCTAGGCAGTGCGTGCAACTCTCCAACGCTTGGCCTTTCAACCCGGTCAGTAATCCTTTTTTGTTCAGGATCTAGAGCCCTTTCTCGCTCATGTGGCCGAGGCGCTTGTGCCATAGCTCAAAGCTAGGTTCATTTCAGACAGAATTGGCTTCTCCACCATTGATCTTTCCTTGCATCACGTACAAGGAGCCTTCCTTCTTACCTCGGGCCACGACCAAGTTTCCCTTGGCCAGTTTCCATCTAACACTACCGAAGTAGTTTACTAACCCGGCATCATCAAGTTTGCCTACCGAGATTAGGTTTAAACGCGTGTCAGGAACATGCCTTACATCTTTCAACAGAAGTCGGCATCTGATATCTGTGGTCAGAGTTACATCACCGACACCAACAATCTTGCTGGTCACTTGATTTCCCATCTTCACGACTCCAAAATCACCACCTCGGTAAGAGGAGAAAAAACATTTGTGTGGGGTAACGTGGAAGGAGGCACCAGAGTCAACAATCCAGGTGCAGTCATCATATGCAACATTCAAATAATTATCCTCACCCAGGAGGAATATCTCGGCATCGGGTTGGCAGCCACCGCAGTGGTGCTCTTGTCTTCCCTCTTCTTGGGAATAATCTGATCCGGCTTCACAGAGCCGTTCTTCTCATCATTCTCCAGGGTCCAGCAGTCTGGCTTCTTATGACCTGTCTTTCCACAGTAAAAGCACTTCAACTCATATTTCGGCTTTGATCGACCTCTGGACTTTTCTCGTCTGTCACGACCTCTACCCCTACTTTTGCTTCTACTCCGGGAGTCAGATTTCCCTTTGTTCTCAGTAATGTTGGCCTCAGACGTGCTTGAAACACCTCGTTCTCTTCTCCTGACTTCTTCGATCAGGAGGCTATCTGTCACGACATCCATCTTCAACTTTCCTTCTGGAGCTGAATTACTCAAAGTCACCACCAGAGTATCCCAGCTTTCTGGCAGCAAGCTCAACATGAACAAAGCCTGCATCTCATCATCAATTTTCATCTCAGTTTTTGACAGCTGATTCACATTACCTTTACAGGTGTTGAGGTGTTCAATCATGCTCATGCCGTCTTTGTATTCAAGCTTCACAAGTCGGCGAACCAGGTATGCTTTATTCTTGGGAGTCTTCTTCTGAATCATGGGCTCCAGCTTCGTCCACAACTCATACGCGTTCGTGAATTCAGACACGTGCTCAAAGAGGCTTTTATCAATATATTTCCTGATCGTGGCTACCGCCTTTCGACTCGGGATCTCCCACTCCTTATCAGTTTTTCCTGCTGGTCTCTCATCAAGGATAATGGGCTCATGTAAATCTTTGCAGTAGAGATGATCTTCCATCATCGGTCTCCAATAGGTGAAATTATCTGCGGTCAACTTGAACATGTCTCCATCATTGGTTATGCCACTAGTCTCCATCTCATCTCCCTCAGAACCCGTCGAACTCGGGCTCTGATACCACTGTTGGGAAAACTCGGTTCCCTCAGATCGGCTCAGGGGCCTTTGTACGGAAGTCAATCAACAAGATCCTGATCTCAGATCTCGGCAATACCTCGGCCTGAACTTCACCAGGTCGGGCAGCGCAGCGGAAAAATCAAAACAAAAAACAGGAGAGAGAGAGAGAGAGAGAGAGAGAGAAATGGAACACAACCAGTTTTAACGTGGGAAGACCTTCTTCAATGAAGAAGTAAAAACCCACGGGACCTAGTCCATATCAGAAATCCACTATGAAAATAATGGTTACAAAATAATCAGAATACACCAATGTGGTGGTTAACTCAACCTCTCCAACAATGGTGATAATCAAACTACCCTAGAGATGTTTCACTCAAACTCTCTCTAGAGATCTCTCAAATGACCTAGCCTCCACCCACAACTAATGAGTATATATACAGGAGGTGAAAATTAGGGTTAGCGTTTTTAGGAAACCCCTCAATGGGCTTGGGCTTAGCATTGAAGGAGGAAGCCCAACATGATTTTGGATATATTGGTACAAGTATTAACTTAAGTCTATTCTCAAATGAGAATGGTTCCTTTTTTTGGTAAATAAAAGGCCTCAAAGACCACAAAAATAGCAAAAATAAACAACAAAGCCTAATTACTACTAGCAACAGAACGAGGTCTTCCAATAGCTGTCATATCAACTAACAACAATAGTTGTATACTTGGAGGGGGATCCCACCAGAGCAGATGATCTTCTTGCACTTTGTTTTTTAGCATAAAGTTAGCCAACCAATCAACGCATGAGTTTTCCTCTCTCAAAGTGTGCTGAAAATTCATGCACCAGTCCCTACTCAACCATGTCCATATGCGAGAGATCAAGTGATTCTCACGGACTGCTGCACCTTGTACGGTGAGCACAGTGATAACGCTTGTTAAGTCACTTTCTACAATCATATATTGATAACCCGAATTCCAGGACATCTCAAGCACTCTAAGAACACCATGAAGATTTTTCATTCCGCCACTGTAAGGGGTCAAAGCTACTCCATGAAGATTCTCATTCCGCCACTGCTAGATTTTCCAGCAAGCAACAAAAATATGGAGAGCCACTTAAGCTCAGACCTACCAATACCAGTTTTGTCAAGATTCCACTTTAGCCAATGGTCTAGGTCTCCAAGAAAAAAAAATTAGTTGCTCTGTCCGTGGGTACCATATTGATCCATAGAGGTTTTACTGCATGACAATCCCAAGGAGTGTGAATAATGGTTTCTTTCTCCGCCATACACACTGGATACACATCATCTCCACCTCACCAATGGGTTGTTCTGATTTTGGTGAGGAGTCTTCCATGCATCATTTTCCACATAGTTACCTTGATTTTTTGTGTACCTTTCCACCTCTATAAATCAAGCCAGGAGTTGTTCTTATCCGCTCCTAAGCCAGTTTGCACCAGAAGAACATCATAGATAGATTTCACCGAGAATAGATTGATGCACTCCAAATACCACATCCTCCAGGTGTAAGAACAAGTGTAAGAATGACTCGTAAAATGTCTATGACTTTACACAAGAGCAAGACCTTCAAATTATCAAAGTCCCAGACAATTATAGAAGCTACTATATCACACGCTTTTGCGTCTAGATTGGTACTGGTCAGCCACCTGACGAGTCGCTCTTGCAAGGAGAAGTTGTTAGATAGCCACCTATCTTACCAAAAATTAATTTAGTTCCCATCACCTAGCTCCTAGATAAGACGACCCTCCATGTCCTTCGAAATTCTACACACGTTCTTCCAAAGGTTGGAAGCACCCCCACGAACCATGAAACTGCTATAACTATATATGTTTTATTTATATTTGGCCTGAAGCATCTTCACCCAAAGCTGTTTGGGTTCATTCGAGTACTTCCAAACCCTCTTTGCCAAGAATACATTATTCATTATTTTCAGGCTTTTTACCCCCAGCCCACCTCTTATCTTTAGAAAAGTGATTGTGTTCTAACTAAAAAGATGATAATTTCTCTTATTATCCTTATCCCATCAAATGAAGCTCCTTTGGATTTTTTCTATCTCCTTGCATACTGAAAAAGGGAGCTTACAACTTTGCATTTGGAAATAAGGAATAGATGCTATAACTGATTGGGCTAAGGTAATCTGACCAGCTTGGGAGGGTTATAGTTGTTGCCTTGTGTTGAGTTTTCCCCTAGTCTTCTCCATAATTCCTGCATAAAAATCTCTAGGAATTGTACCTTGTTGAATCATTGATCCAAAGTACCGTCCCACATTATTTACGTGTTTAAGACCACTTTTTGAACAATTTTATTGATCATTTCTTCCCTTGTGTTTTTTGAAAAGAAAATAGTTGTTTTTTCCACACTCAAAATTTCTCCTGAAGCCTCTTCGAATAATTGAAGGCATTTCAACAAAATATCAAGTTTAACCTTATTGGCCTCCATGAATACCAAAAGGTCATCAACGAAGGCAAGGTGGGAGACACAAGGACCTTCTTTGCCAACTCAAATGGGCTTCCAGATACCCCCACTCGTAGCAGTGTTGATGATGTGAGACAACTTCTCCATTGCAATAACAAACAAGTATGGTGAAAGAGGGTCACCCTGTCAAATTCCTCTAGAGGGAGAAGAATCAAATGTCTTACCTCTATTACAAAGCACATTAATTCTAGAAGTTTGGACACAACTCATAATAAACTTAACAATGTGTTTTAGAAGGGGAGTTTCTTCCAATGTTCGCCGTAGAAAACCCTAACTTTTCCTATCATAGGCCTTAACCAAATCAATTTTGACAGCCATATAAGCTTTCCTATTCTGTTCATCGAATGTATCAACGCTTGCACTATAGTTATATTGTCTTGGTTTTGTCTATTCAACACGAAACTGACTTGAAAAGGAAATATAATCTTCTCCATCAACGACTTAAGTCTTTGGACAATAATCTTTGATAGAAGTTTTTAGATAACTGAGCATAATGAAATCCGCCTGAATTTGGAAATAAACTCAGGTTTCTTTGTTTTTGGTATTAGCATAAGGAGAATGAAATTAATATCAGCAACCAAGTTTGGGTTAGCCCAAAATCTGTAGATGGCATCACAAACTTGTAGCTTCACATTCTCCCATTGCCGTTGGAAAAATACAATAGGAAATCCACCAGTTCCGGCGCTTTAAAGACCCACATTGTGCGCATTGTTCTAGCTATCTCCTACACCGTAGGGATCTTGACCATACCAGCTAGAATCTCTTGTGGAATAGCAGCCCAGTAATTAGGAGGGACAATCCATCTTCGGTTGGTTATCTCTTCATTGAATAAACATTTATAAAAATTACACTGACTCTTTAAGTTTTGTCTCTTCTACCCACTGATTGCACTCATTGCGAAGTTTATGGATTTTATTAGAGCTCATTTGAATAACCGTTTTTAGATGTTGAATCTCATGTTCATATGCCTATCAATAATCCAATCGTGCCTTGACTTCTGGAACCAAAGCATTTCTTCTCGATCAAGTGTTTGATCCATTCTTGCTTGAAGTTGTCTCTCCAACTAATGTAGTCTTAGACTGTCTGCAATAATTCTTTCGGACTGCACATTTGCAATTTGTTTTGATAGCTTCAGCTTCCTATTATTTATATTACCATATACTTCCTTTTTCCAACGTTGCAGTTGAAGCACAAAACAATTGAGCATATAGTTGATCTCCTCAGTCTTATTCCATGTGGTCTTCATTAACTCCCTAAAGTTCGGGTGGTCAAACCAGGATGCAATAAATCTGAATGGTTTATCTTGCCAATGTTTGTTATGTGACGCCATCCTCACTAACAAATGGTTGTGGACAGATTGGAGCCTTGGAAGTACTTAGAAAACTTCATACTTGAAACATTCCTTCCATAACAAATTAACGCAAACCCTGTCAAGCTTTTTGTAGACCCTAACAAGATTATTCCATTTAGGACCTTGGCAAGTGTAGTGAGGGCCGATGTAATTTAAATCATCCACTCTACAACTATCTAAGAATTCAGCAAACCTGTTGTATTTGGCTCTATCAGGGAGTGAGCCATCCTTCTTTTCAGTTACACATATTATGTCATTGAAATCGCCAACCATAACCATTAAAATCATCAACGGTTGATTGAGATCAAGTTCAATGCAGATTTTGGCAAACTTAACTTAACCAGTTTACCACGCTCTTCATCAGCGGAGTGTTGACGTACTCTAAAGGAAATCCCGGTAGCCTCACCCAAGCTGTGATCTTGTTAATAGATGATTGGTATGCTTGAGAGTCTGGTTCCGACGACCGAATGCCAAATAATGATCGAATATAATCCATGACCCAATGGTCAGTGCGAAGTCCATGTCATATTTTCGCTCAAATCGAACCAAAAAGAAGTCATTTTCAATATCAGTAACATGAATTTTACCATCTCTTTTCCACATATTTTTGAGTCTCTTTTTCATGAAACTGATTGAGAGCTTTTTTTCAAGAAGTTTCACGACGAGAGTCTGCTTCCATGGTCTCAACACCTTCTTTCTAAAATCATCTGAAAGCTTAAAGTTCATTTTACCATCATCTCATGATTCTACAATGACCTCTTCCAAACCTGTAGATGAATTACGTCCTCCTTGATCACCGACATCCATCATTCCTTCAATTTTTTCCTCAGGACCCTCACCATCCTCTGAAACCAATTCACTGTTATGTCTCATAAGGATCTCTTTAAAACTCGTGTTTCCTTGTCCATGGTTCCTCCCTTTGGGTCAACGTCTATTCGTTTGAGAAGGTTCCATCGCCTTTGCATTTTTTATTGTTCCTCGTAAGATTATCAACCTCATAAATAGCTAACTCACGAACAACACAAGGTTTCATGGTGATGCAAGAAAACCCTAGTGGGCACAAGAATCCTAGCAGGGCATGGAAACCTAGCAGAGTACCTTCAAAACAATTTGGTTAATTTTATGTATGATTTAATGTGATCATGTTATATAAAACAATGTCAATTATTTATGGATAAATAAACCTTTATTTTTCGTTTTTTTTTTGTCACATCTATAATTACCATTAATTTGTTTATAAAAAGATTAAGATTTTTTTACGTGATATGAAATGTTAAATCACATATAATTTTTTTTATTTCCTAGTCGAATACTATCATGTGAATCATGTAATAGGGTTTAATAAAAGTATTTTTTTGTTTGAAAATAATAAATTTATAAAAAAAATCATAATAATGTGAAGCTTTTTTTTTATCACATTAGATGAGTAAAGTAAATAAGTGAAAGAGGTTAAGGGGCCTTGTAAATTACTGAAATTTAATTAACTAAGATTGTGGCATAAAAGATGTGCTTCATTTCAAAGGGAAATAACTTAATTATCCATATGATTTGTGGAAAAATATATTTACTCAATAAATAGTCTAAAGTAACTTAATTCAAAATGTTATTTGTCAAAAAATTTGAACATCTCTTAACACATCAACCTTCATTACTTTTTTTTTTTAAATTACAGAAATTGCAATTAATCTATGAAAGTTCTTAATATGCTAGCAATCATACAAGCTGATGAATTTTTTCAGAATTGGCAGATCACTCAAGTGGGAAACAAACCTTTCAAAGATTAACAATAAGCAAATGATATTGGTACAATCAATATCAGTTCAGGAAATTTATAAGATATGATAGGATAAGTTTATATTATATATATGATATTTTTAGTTATTTAATATAATTATTGTATAGTATAAATTTATACAATATAATTACTTAATATATTAAAATAATGTGGAATTAGGAGTAATAATGGATTGATGAATTAGGTTAATTCTTTCTCATCTTTCTCTTGCCCGTTATAATCCTTCTGCCCCTTTTCTTCTACCAATCACGGCGTTCCGACGACCCTCTTAAGACGTTGCGCGGCACATGGGTCTCGCCTTCTTCAACGACTGTCCCATCTCAGAGAAGCTTCGATACGCCTGCGCCTCTGCCGCCGCCGCGCGGAGGGGTACGAAAGCCGGATACTCGTGAGTTCCGATCAGCAACAAAAAGACATGCTCCTTGATTGGAGGGACTACTTCGACCACCACACTCTTCCCCTTTCTCGCTGGAACCCTAATCGGTGGTCCAATTTTCCCTCCGATTACAGGGAATCTGTGGCGAGGTACAGTGATGAGATGAATGTTCTGGCGCAAAAGTTGCTTGCTTTGATATCGAAGAGTCTTGGGTTGCGAGCGTCGTGAATTGAAGATGTTGTTGGGGATTTCTATCAAAACATCACTATTAGCTATTACCCTCATGTCCCAAACCAGACCTCACATTTAGTTTGCAATCACATTCTGATATGGATGCTATTACCCTTTTGATCCAAGATGATGTGGGAGGTCTTCAGGTTCTGAAGAATGGTGGTTGGGTTGGGTCACTGTGCAGCCATTGTCAGGTGTTGTTCTTGTTCTCTTGGTTGACCAAAATGAGGTAAACAAAAATGCCCCTTTAGTTACAAACTCTGGATAATCAATTCAACATTTCAAACAAAAATGACCCTTTTCAAGGCCAGCGTAAAATTTAAGGAGCAAAAATAGGGGAAGGATAGTGTAAGAAGTTGTGTTACCAGCGAGTGACTACCAATAAATTTCACCGTTAGATCGATTATATTGATCCAACTGTTATATTTATTTCAATCTTTGTATGGTGATGATTTCTCAAATTTAATATTTTATATTTATTTTCACCTTTGTATGATTATGATTTCTCATATTTAATGCTTTCACTTTAAATATGGGGAATCATGACCATACAAAGATGGATATAAATATAACTGTTGGATCAACATAATCGATTTAACGGTGAGATTGATTGGTAGTCACTTGGTAGTAACACAACTTGATTGTCACAATATCTTTCCCCGCAAAAATATATTAGGAAAAAAGGATATTGTGTTTTTTGTATAAAGGTTAAGTGGAATTGGTAAACATGTCACTCTCCTTGTTATTCATAAGCTTGCAACTTGGAATTTAATTGGTACCATTACTATCCCATCTGATTATGGAGAACAATGTTTCTTCCAGAATTTAGAAGCATTGATTACTGTCATTTTACTTGGAAATATTGCATTCAATATTCTTCAATGTGGCAGCTTAATAGTGGATTCTGTTGATTTTTGACTTCTTTGTGTTTTCCTGATAACTTATTCATTCATGAAATTGAAATTGTGTTTTCCTGGTTAACTAAAGCAACCACAACGAAACATACATAGAAAATGGAAATAAAAAATCAACCAGAAGAAGAAAATGAGGATGGACAGCAGAGCCTTGAGTCCAGGAGAAAACCTGTTCAAATGAGAATGAAGATTTTTCTTAAAATGCTGGAGACAAGAAGGTTCACGTCAAACTTTACAAGCAACAGTTATGGATAAATGAGAACCTAACTATTGTATTATAAATTGTTATCGAGGCAGCTTAAAGATGGCCTACATACTCATGGATAGATTTTTATACAAATTAATATCACGTGATATAGTTGGAAGAATTATACAAATTATTTATTATCTGGCCACATTTATTAAAAATATTTATTTTTATTTTATATATTATTATACAGTACATTATCAAATACTGAATAATATTATCTTATATATTACATTATCAAATGCAATACAGTGCTAAATATAAGATGACTTAAAGAGTTGAAACTGATGGGTATTAAAATTTAATCAGACGTTATATTATCCGGCCTTATTGTACAAAACATGTTTTTAGAGTTTTATTTCAAGAGGGGGTGAAACTACAATCACAGCAAAAGCATTCTCCTTTGGGCATGGGACTGCCATAACGTGTGCAACATCAGCAACGAATCCAATCCAACAAGAAACGAGGACAGGCTTATTTCCTTCATGAAATGCTACCTCGTACGCTCCAAAATCGTTCCACGTGGCACGAGTGATTTGGTTCTTTAGGCCCAATCCTTGCATATTGTATCCACTCTTGGAGCAACTTTCTACCTTGATGATCTCCGATGATTTTTTCACGACCAAAGAAAAATCTGAACCCATTTTTAGGTTTAGCTTTCGTTCTGCATCCTCAACACAAAGCAGGGCTAATTCCTTGCTGAAATTTGCATCCTTGGTAGTTACTTCGAATACCGTGCTTAGAACTCCATTTTTGTTTTCAGTTTGGCTGATTATGTAAGATGGGAGGGGCTCATGAATTTTGAGATCAGGGTAGTAAAATGTGGGTGTCTTAATTTCTTCATTTTGGGGTAACATTTTGTGTATTTCAGCCCATTTCTTAAGGAAGTTCTCAACTATCAAAATCTCTGCCAACAGCAGGCTGCAACTGATACCAATAGAGTATCCTCCACATTCGAAGTTGGTCACCTGAAAAAAAATAAAACACAAGCACCTCAAATCTATTCAAAAACTTCAAATTTCACGTTCAAACACCTTGTATTTCACTCTTTAAAAGTGTTAGCTTCATTAAACAAAATAAGAATTATAAAAATAAACAGAACTGGCACAAAAACAAAGTCTAGTATTTGCCTGAATGTAAACAAGGGGAGAGAACTCAAGACACTGGTCATCAATTTCCTTCCAGAAAACAAGCTCGGCCTCAAGATGTTCCTTTTTGTTCAACTCGAGAAACTGTGACAAGCTCGTTGGGTACCGTGCCTCCAAGAATCGAATGCCAGAATCATTGGACACAATTTCCAAGCACTTGTGAGTGTCACCACCAACCCCCCCTCTTCTTTGGAGTCGACCAGCAAGTAGAGGGTGCTCCATTAGTGCCCTTGTTAGTGACTCCACAATCCAACCAGCCAAACACCAACTACGTTCCTCCTCATTCAACTTCTCATAGTACAGTACTATTTGGTAGCATCCATCAATGGTTCTTGGGTGGACACTGTGATCGTCACTCACCAAAACTTGACGAACTTGACGTGATTCAGTCTCCTTCGCTGGTTTCACACTCGTTACAGCTACAATCTGCAACTTCTTGAGGCTATGGTTTTGTGTGCCACCATTGTCATGCACCTCCGTCATTATTATTATTATCAAGAATTATTGCAACTTATTATAGTCTTATTCCGAGTGACACGAAGCGGATGTACTTATAAGGGCAACTTTTTCAATTGCGCTGTGTCGTGTAATGGTAGTGTTAGTTGCTACATGTGATGCTCATTGAATGTAATAATAAATGGGAGGAGGGAACATCTTATATTCTAATACAAACCCATTCTTGGGAAACTTCTGCCATGTGTATGCTCCTCCTTCAATTTCAGGTTTGCTTTCACATTACACAAATCTAAAATTTTCCTTCTTTGATAATTCAGGAAATTAAAAAAATATAAAAGATATTATAATCTGAACTCAAAATCGATGGACACCATTTGCTATCTCAAATCAATGGTGCAGATTTGTTCTCATTTTTATTGGCACACAGCTCATCTTATTTTCAAATTTTAAATATTGGAGTTCAAAATTTAAATTTCAAAAACTGACAGCTCAATTAATGTTCACCTACTTTTTCCATTGGAATTGTTAAACGTTTAACAAAATATACACGCCTTCTCACAATTCAAGGTAGAGAAGAGCGCCCTTCTTTATTCATTTTTCTTCTTGCGAAAATCATCTTTTAACATACCAAGAATTCATCACTCTGAAAAATCGAAATTCTTCATCTTTGTAATGTTGGTCCTCAAATTTTATTCGTAAAGTGATTGTTCTCTTCATCTCTCACCAAAAAAATCTCAAATCCACTTCAACATTTTTTATCATCTTGAACCCTAAATCTTTTGTGCCTGTGTTGGTGGTTCTATGGTTTGATTTCTGGATAAATTTATGGCAAGACGAAATCACTCTATTGTGCTTCAAGATTTGGACATTGGAAGCATTCCTTTGAAATCTATACTCAAGAACGAATCTGCATTCCTCTCTCTTGGGTGCTGAAATCTTTCTTTCTTTTGGGAGCAGATTAAATCTAATTTTTGGGGCTTCATTGTGGTATATTCTGAACAACTCAAATCTTATTGCTATTCATTGAATTTTGGACTCTCTGTTCTGAAATTTGAAATTCGTTAATTTTCTTTTGTTCTTGAAAGACTTTTCAGACGCAAGTATAGAAAACACAAAAGTAGCTTATAGAATATTCGTTTGTTTGTTTTTTTGGTCTCATCTTCTTTCTGCAGAATTATTTTTTGAATGAGAAAGTATGAATACCTTATGTGTGCGCTAATAAACACATTGTTGAGTCGCTGTATATCCTGAAACATTATGAGAAAACATCCAACAGAAACTGAAACCACTTCACAGAAGAGAAGAAACAGAGGTTGTTTTGATCATATCTTATGTAATTCCTCCCCTACAGACTGTAATGTATCTTTTCCATTGACTGGTACGACCCAATTACTATCCTTGCAAGCTATTTCATATTATCATTTTGATATCTAATTCATATTATCAATATTTTGTAGAGCATTTTTCTTCATTTTTTGCCTCTCCCTTTATCATTATTTCATTACTTAAAATGAAAGACTGGTTTTTTTTCTGTCATTGTTTGTTTTATAAACAGAAACTCCTCTGCAAAATATAATAAACAGAGGTAGTTTTAATAATCTCTCATCTTATTCCTCCACTGCAAACTGTAATATCTTCATACTAATTCACTTTACTAATATTCTATAGAAAAATTTCCTCCGATTTCTGCCTTCTCCGTTGGCAAGTTTACTTCGTCATTTATCTCATTTACCCCAAAGTGATAACCATTCATTTGTATAGTATTGAATCCGGTTGATTATTATTATTATTATTATTATTATTATTTGGATATTATAGCCTTTCCGAAATAGGCAATACACGCAATGAGTTCAGCTGCAATAGACAATCACTAGGTGATATTTATAATAGTACGTAACTTTGTTCTTGCAGTTCAATAGATTTTTGTCATTACTTCATTACTTAAAATGAAAGTCTGATTTTCTTTCTTTTTCGTCTTGTTTTTTTTTTACATTACTTCATTACGTAATTTTATGTCTTCTTATTTATTTTACGTAATTTTGTCAAGCTCTGTTAGCTTATATTTTTCGTGTATTACTGTTGTTCTTGCTGCAACTCATATGAAAGGGTCACAAGCTGGAGTGCACTTTGTGGGAGCATTATGTGGATGAGGTCCAATCTTTTTTGGCAAACAGTGACACTCCTCATAACGTCATGATAGTCCAGCTAGGCAGGATAAAATATTTTAGGGGTATGATTTTAACAATCTTTTTTAACAAAACGTTATGCTTCTGTATTATGTTTTATTCACGTTATTTTATTTTTGGCTTTTCGATTTTTATTTGATATACTCAACTCTATAGGTAAGGTTGGGTTAACAAATACAAAATATACAACGAAGATTGTCATGGATTCGAAGATGCCAGAGATCATTGAGTTCAAAAAATGGTGTGTTTGTTATTCTTGAACTCATTTGACAATTTATTCGGTTAATCATTTATGGTGTTATGATTTTTCTCTTTATAGTCTTTCGGCTGATGGTGTGAAAAGTAGTCTGAGGATAACTCAGTTGTCTACTCAGTCCTCCTATTCTTACGACAATGATTTTCTGAAGGAGACCAAAAAGTAGTCTATTAGTGATGTGAAGCTTTGTGGCGAGGTAAATATCGAATTTTTGTTTTTTCGCTTTTCTTGAATTATATCAAGTCTGTATGAATGATGTGAACTGTTTGCCTGCGATTGCTATATTTAAGGTTACGACTTGGGAAGATTATTATCTGAGGTAATATATTGTTCTTGGTTCTTTTTTTTGTGAATGTATTGTTCTTGGTTTTTAATTTTTCTTTAATCTGTATGCTTAATATTTTTTTCTGATATACAATTTTCCAAAACGATAGATTCAGGTAAGAGTTGTGGATAACATGGATTCCGCATCATTTCTTTTGTTTGATCGCGACTGTGTGTCTTTGTTGGGGATAAGTGCTGGTGAATTGTGCGATCTGAATTGCAAGAGGGTTTGTATTATCATTGCTATGAAATATTGAAAACGTATATTTTGACGTAGAGTGCACTCTGTTCGCGCTGTAGTTGTTATTTTTTTCCCCTGTTTAATGGATCATCCTTTTTTCTGTAGGATTTGGATTTGGATCAAAGTTGAGATGCTCATCACTGATTTTTTCTTTCTTTGTTTAAATAGATTTGATGCAGAAGCAGATGAGACCACCCCGTAGATTTGGCAATTATGTCTTGAGGATGATTTTTTTGTGTCTTGGAGACGAAATGTTTAAAGGATTGTTGTTGTTGTTATGACTTTTATTTGCAATGTCTTTTGTTCAAGTGACAACTAATATAGTATATTCATAACCAAAGTTTTTTGTAATGGACTACCCTATGAAAGCTGTTTTTTTTGCAATGGATTCCTGATATGTTGATGTGTGGCACTCTCCTACTGTTTTTTTAAACATTGATTCAAAACTTCTAGCGGAAAAAAACAGTACTCTCTTGCTGCTGAAAAATCAGTTATATCTTCCAGTATCAATAACGACGTTAATTAATATTAAAAGAAAAATTGTAGTGTTATATGTTGTGCAATAAATGTTAATAATAATAATTTTATACAAAAAAAAATGTTAATAATAAAATGATTAATCCAATCTTTGATTATGTTTTGGTTCGTCTTTTAAAAGTTTAATTTTACAAGTTGGATTTTACTCAAACAAAGACTGAGTAAACAAAAATTATAATCCGACTCATTGAATAATTCAAAAAACACATACTAACAACTGATAGCATATCATTTTGGAAATTTATATGTCAACAAATTTTAACAGGTTATTTCTTTCTGTTTCTTTTCTTTTCTTTCTACATTGTCATTTTTTGAATTTAAATTTGAATTTGGAACGATGGTGTATTGGGGACCATCTGTCATCAAAACGCTGCATCTAATCTACTGTTTACTCAATGTAGGAATTAATTAGATCTCAGGTTTAATGACCGTTGCTTAATTCGAGGAATAATGGTTTTGGAAATCGTCCAATATAATTAAAAACTTAATTTGGGGACCATCTGTCATCAAACCGTTGCTTAATTTGAGGAATAATGGTTTTGGAAATTGTCCAATATAATTAAAAGCTTAATTTGGGGACCATCTGTCATCAAAAATTTGGAAATAAATTAAATGAAAAATTATGTAAAAAATTTTTGGTGGCAGACAACTCATTCAATATCCCACTCAATTTTACATTGGAATTTTCAAATTAATAATAACTCAACTCTTCTAAATTTCGAATTTATGTTTAAATTTGAATTTTTAACTTTGTAATGGTGGGAAAAAATTTTGTGGCAGACAACTCATTTAATGTCGCACTATTTTTATTCTGTTGTATATTATGAGTAAAAAGACCTCTACTTTTTTTTTGTATATCCCACTATTTTTTGCATGGATAATTGTTAGCTCTATTAATGTTGTATTAAAAAAACAAACACATTAAAAAAATATTATAAAATAACAAAATTATTTATATTGTAAAATAAATTTGAAATTTGGAAATAAATTAAATAGAAAATTATGTAAACTTGATATGTGGCAAAAGAGTTCAGCATTTAATATTTCTGCAGTGAGAAAAGATATATATAATAATATGAATTTAATATTTTTTTTTTGGAGTTACCCAACCCTAATTACCTCTTTGAGGCGAGTTGGATCCCGTCGGTATTCCCAAAAGCTTCGACTCGTTTAGCCGGCTATGGGACTAATTCGGAGTGCGGGGGAGCAGTGATGGCTATAGCCCCCTCCCCAAGAATGCATTCAGCAGGAATCGAACACATGTCCAACCCCACTAATATAAATTTATAGATTAAACAATAAAATATTTAAAATTATAAAAATACAATTATAGTCGATAAAAATCATTTAAAATTTCAAACTTAAATGAAAAAAAATAAGAAATGGCATAATTTATACTTTACAAAAAATAAATTAAAATTTTAACATAAAAATTTTAAATATACATGTATAACCAATTAAAAAAATATACCTGTATTTAAAAAAATATATTTAACATAAACATTTTAATTATACATGTATAACCAATTAAAAATATATATACAAATCATAAATTAAAATAGAAAAAATTATATAAATTTTTTTAAATTTAAATAAATAATGACGTCTGTCATTCAGTAAAAAATTATTAAAATTTAAGAACTATAAAAATGAAAATTTTAATTTAGTATATAAAAAAGAAATTAAACTTTCATTTTTATTGCGCAAGAGTGTAATTAACACAAATTCTTGCAAAAAATAATTATTTATATAAAATGCTGACACAGTGAAAAACTGGGCTCGGCCCGGAGGGCCGGCCCGCCAATATATTTTTATAATTCAATTGAAATTGTATCATTTTTCTTTTATAATTAAATTACTAAATCTGATTTCAATTTTTATAAATACAAATTTGTGAAATTCCAAAGACTAATGACACTATTCCTTGCAAAAACAATATTTATATAAAATGCTGATAGTTAGAAGTGGAAAACTGGACTCCGGGCCGGCCCGCCAATATATTTTTATAATTCAATTGAAATTTTATCTTTCTTCTTTTATAATTAAATTACTAAATCTGATTTCAATTTTTGTAAATATAAATTTGTGAAATTCTAAAAACAGTTGTGTTACAAATAGTACCCTTAATATAGTTTACAAGGAAGTATTTCAAAGATTAATGTCGTAAATTTCCTTCTGTCTACTATAAGATAACATCACTGCTTGGTACAGGTAAAGACAAAAAAATGACAATGGAGTGCATTTTTACTTATATTCGTTACCGTTTGTTTTTTTTTAACTATTACTTTTTTTTCTCTTGCAGAAATCGTTTTTCATGCACACATGGTATATTGTTAACTGCTATTTTTGAACAAACAATATTCCATGGTCATCAATATATGGATGTATTGTTATAACACTTTTTATTTGTACTGACATGTTCACGTGTTTTTTTTTTTTCACACTTTCATTTGTTGATTATTACTTATTCATTTCTAAGAGGATGAAGGATCACAAATGTAGGATCGGCATTTTGCATGTGTTGCGTTAGTTTTTACGAGACAAGCCAATCATTTTTTTTTCCTCCGTGCAACGCACGGGTAATACACTAGTATATATATATGACTCTTCATTTAAAAAAAACACACAATTCAAGAAAAACTAATAAAAATTTTTAAAAAATTCCTCTTAAGAGCTTTTGACTTTTTTTTTCATTATAAAAAAAAAATTCTTGTTATAAAAGTCTTTCTCAAAATCTGTTATCTCATGACTTTTTTTTTTCCATGACCATATTACTTGAAAGATCATCCATTCATTCACATATTAATGGTCACAAATTTAAAGAAAAAATTCATAAAATGAGAAAGTGAAATTTTTTATCAATTTAATTATTGACCGCTACTTTCTAAATAAAAAAAATGTATCTCTCGAGAAAATTTTCTTCTTCTTCACAACCATCGATTAATGTGCCATCCTTTTTTAAAAAAAATAATTTTGAATCACACATATTTGATATTTTTTCTTACATAAATCCCATAAATAAATGACTAACAGTTTTCAATTACACAAGCTACGAGAGCCACCTTGAAACATTAGCTTATTATCTCGAGCAAAAGTTGCAAAATACAACACTATGGAATAACAACTGAACTGATTAAAGAAAAAAACACTTGGATGGTTTTTAATTCGGCTAAGTTCATAAGACCAATATGGGATCGCTTGTTTCAACCTACTTTTTAGTTTTTCATTTTTTGGTAATCACTTTTTAGTTTTTCTTTAGTTCTTCATTTGTGCTGTTTGATGTTACTTGTCCTCTATTATGAGTTTGGCATAATATATTATTTTATTTCATTGTCCTCTATTATGAGTTTGGCATAATATTTTATTTTATTTCATTTTTTATTTTATTCTGCATAAAATCTTTTTCATGAGATATATGGTGGGTGTCAAATTGCGTTGAGTTCGAGAGTTCGACCGAAATAACAATACAAAATATGTGAGTTGGGTTAATAAAATTGAAGCTCGAATATATTTTGATCCGCAAGCTTGAAAAATTTCTAGATCAACTATTAAATTTAAGTTTTTTTTTTTTGTATTTTTTATGTTTGTCTAATTTTTATTTTAAAATAAACTTCTATAAATTTTAAATAACAATCAGTTCTAAATATTGTAATACAAGTAAATCTAATAATTTTTTTTAAAATTATCATATTTGAAATATGAATATATAAATAAGTAAAGGAAATGCAAATTATGCAATTTGACATATTGGCTCAAATAGTCCCCATCCCACATTAAGACTAAATTGGACTATCAATTTGCTAAACCCAAAACGACGTCGTTTTGGGGCGGAAATTATGGTGTTTTTGTAATTTTAATTTATTTCAGAATTATAATAGTCTTTGTATTTATAATTTTTTAAGATTTCAATATCAAAACGACGTCGTTTTGAGAATAAATGCAGATAACTTATTTGCATTAACTGCAGAAACTTTTTTCTCAAATAATAATTAAATAAAAAATATCACATAGGATACAGGATGAAACATCCAAATGTACAACAGATATAAAAGCTAAAAAGAGGTTATACTTACAAGTACCACATAGGATAGTGAATGGAGCATCGAATCGAAGCATCCAAAACATATGAATACTAAGTGTTTGTTTGGTCGGTGGATTTTATTTTATTGCCTAAAAAAGTGGGGATAGAATTTAAAGGAGAACATTTGGTAGGGGTTTGAAAAAAATTTGTCTAGAAAATTTATTTGCATGAGAATGTGATTTGTGTGTAAAATCAAAGGCAAAATACCACATGAGAATATAACCCAGAAGGTGGTATTCTGATTTTGTTAGCAAACCAAAAATTTGGGTGCAAAAATGTGGACAAAAATATCCCTCAAATTATGTGCAAAAATTTGGACAAAAATATTCCTCAAGGGTTACTTTCATAATTTCAACCATTTTTCCTGCAATATTCTACTTTGAACCAAACATAAACTTAGAAAACTTAAATCAATTTTTTCGGTAATATTTCGGCTTATTAAACAATTTTTTTTTAACTTTTTTAGAAAATTCTTTTTTCCACTATATTTCCAATAATTTATGATTTTCTGGTAAAAAAAATTTTGAGAGAGATAGAGAGAGACAGATTTTTACATTCTGACTTGTTCTTGAGTTTTTCTGACGTGTCATTTTTTTATATATATATATAGTGGTGGCACTGATTTGAATGTCGAGTGAAAATATTTCTTAATATAGCTCCAAACTGGATCACTATGTGTCATTTATGGTTGGGCCCGTTCTTAAAGGATTCTTGAAGTATAATTTGGAAGCCCATTAACTTGTTTTTGTCGAATTAGATGATTCGATCCATTTTTCAACCATGGAATAATTAATTTGAAAGCCCATACAAATAAATCAAACCAAATACATCATTCGTGAATGGACTCAATCGTTAAATAAATGTTTCACGCGATTTTGCACAAGAAATATACTTAACAATCTTAAAATCATTTCAGGTAATAAATAAGGGTTATATATTTCTTCTGTCACTGCAGATGGGAAAAAGTGCAGCAACGCTTATTTATCAGGATACGCGTCCGGATCCTTATGTGTTTTTTTTTTAGGCCAGGATACGACCCCGTATCCTAGTGTTAATAATTTGCTGCAACTTTTCTCATCAGCAGCGAAAGGAGAAGCGACGAACCCAATAAATAAGGGTTATATACTTCTTCTGTCACTGCAGATGGGAAAAAGTGCAGCAACACGTATTTTCATCAGGATACGCGTACGGATCCTGATGTATTTTTTTTTTTAGGCCAGGATACGACCCCGTATCCTAGTGTTAATAATTTGCTGCAACTTTTCTCATCAGCAGCGAAAGGAGAAGCGACGAACCAAATAAATAACTAATAATATGGATAGAACTAATTCAGTTTTCGCAAAGCGAACGTCAAAGATTTTGAAGTCACATTTTGCATTCTTACAGGCTACAGCCAAATGTATGAAATGAGAAATCTGTGTAAAATCTTGTCCGCACATAGTTGTCAAGCTTCAGGAAAATTGAAGACACTAATTGGCACAAGGCACATATTGGCTACCTCAACTATGTCGATCGATGATGGTTCTAGCTTAACCAGTAAATTTGAGTTTAAATCCTTGATCAATTAACATAGGATGATTCCAACTTAACCACTGACCTTGAATTCAAATCTTGAGTATGCAGTTATGTTAAAAATTTAACAGAAATGTCTTTGTGGTCCTGCCCATTTTAATAATCAGATTAATTGATTAATCTATTAAAATCTGAAAAATAAAATAAAATAAAAGTACTCATTGGCAAAATCGGATCAAGAAGGGAAAGGACCCTCACTTCACATGGTAAAATCTTGGTTTATTTAATCATCAGGGACTCCCAAGCACAAATTCTCTATAATTAGATATGGAAGGCTTGTTATTCAACAGTATAACATGACAAATTCTCTATAATTTTGGAGGCTTGTTATTCAACAGTATAACATGACTTATATACCGGTGTCAACCAATACCAATATCCATTGTATGTTCCTATTCATCTAGATTTATGCGAATTCGCTTTTTTTACTGCATTTTTTTGATTCACAAATAAAAAAATTTATGATTTTTTTGAGTCTATCTATCTATATATATTTTTTTTAATTGAGTGTGTGAAGAGAATATAATGACAAATTTCTTTTCTTTTTCTTCTTCTTTTCATTACTTCCGATTGTGTGTGTGATTGCTCGAGTTCTTTCCTACTCAAAACATACACTTTATATGGTACATATGTGGATTTAACAATAAACAAAAGGTAAAATGGAGAAAAAAATTGAACAATGTTAGCCCACATTGAGTGTGTAATCAATGTCACCACAATCTAAAACCTTAGGGCGACTTCTAGTGTTTCTAGGGAAGAATTTTGTGTAACCTCAATAAACATTTAGTGGAAGATTTTAGCTATATCTGGTAGGTTTTACTCCTCTGAGTTAAAATTGTTATGCATTATGAGAGTATATTAAAAAATAATATATACCATTGAAAAGATCCATGTGTAATATATCGAACACAGAGAGTATATTAAAAAATAATATATTTGGGTTGAAGTGATTCTTTAACATTTTTCTTTCCTTTCCATCTCTCTATTTCTACATTTTTGTGTTTTTACACATAAGGCCGACCTACTAATAGGCCAACCTCCAATTGTCGAGTTCCATAACTTCCATATAAATAGAGGGATCCATCCCAACAAGTTGGATAAAATTTGTTTTTTTTATCCATTTACTCTAATTTACATTAAACGTTATTTAGCTATTCGACAAAAGAAAGATCAGAATGTATCAATTGGTTAGGGGAAAGAGCAATTAACCATCAAAAGATTTATTCCTAATATTAAGGTCAGTACTTAAGAGGCATCTTTATGCCACAAAAACGTAGTATGTCAGCATCAATCTAAAGTCGTGTCGGCAGGATGTCTCAAAGTTGGGTTTGAGATATTATTACTTCATTTTATAGAGTATTCATCATGCCCAAAACAATGGAAGGACCCTTATCTGCATTTTCTTATGCATAAATTCTAGGCTTTGAGTTCTTACTGATGCTGGTAAAGTCACAAACATTATCATTATATACCTTTGTTGCTACTTCATGACCCAATTCAAAGGTCTTTGGTGAAAAAGAAAAATAAGACTATTTATTTATTGAGGAGAGATATTCTTACTACCAAAATTTTCTACTACCAACTCACTACCTATCTAATCACTATTGGATCAACATTTTCTCTTTTTTCAAAAACTTTTTAGCATTCTCTCTCTTTGATTCAATGGTGATTAGATAGGTAGTGAGTTAGTAGTAAAAAATTTTGGTAGTAAGAATATTCTCCCTCTTATTTATTTACTCATTTTGCTGATTATTGAGCTTTTGCTCATCCCTTCAGTAAATGTAGGACAAAAAGTAAAACACATGCATTTTGTCCTTTCAGTTTTTGCTTTCCTACCCCAAACTACTTTTTATTCTGTAGCATGTAAATGTTGTTACTTGTTTCCTAAATTAGTTCAAGAATCCATGCTTTAAGGTTCAATGAAAGATGCTGTTAGAACTACTATAATCTTGTTAAGAGCCATAGTAGTGGACAGATCATGAATATCATCAACAAGTATCATGCGTAAGATTATGGTCCCCTACAACCAAGATGATATAGAAACAAGAGAAAAGCGATGTGATAAAGGTAGTATTGTGCTTTTCTCCCCGCAAAGTATAAAATCCAATAAGGAAGACAAAAAGAAGTAGAAAGAAACAAAGAAGTAGAGTTATCAGACATTGGCATTTCGCCTAGCACATCATGTCCATGTCCCCTACTCACTCATGTTGGCATGTGATGAACTTCTAGCTCTTAGCCAAATCCTTTACCACTTTTAATGGCTAACATTGGGCCAGCTAAACTTTGGGTTAGATTCCATATGGGAATGACTTGCACTTGAGCTTCAAGACCCATCACAAGTAGGACCCATTAGCTTTTGGGACCATTTTTATGTTTTAATCATGCTTTTTTACAGGCATAAGAATGAACCTTTAATATGAAGTTAAACAAAAAGATCCACCTACAACTTAGACCGTTCCAATGTCATCAGCTTGTAGAACAACACTAAGGGGATATTTGGTAACCGGTATTTTTCAAAATTCTTGGGAAACTGAATTTTTCTAAATTTTTAATTTTCGGATATTATGGTAAACTGAATATTTTCATCATATTTCTGAAAATCGAGATTTCCGGATAAAAAAAAAATCTCCTTTACCAAACGCCTTCTATTTGCAGCCATCCAAAAGCATTCACATAAACTATATAACCTTTTTGACTAAGGAGCTACTACTATATCAGGAACAATGATTTTTTTTTTAACAGTTTCTCTATATGTATTTCAAAGAAGCAGCATCTACCTCCGAACAAGTTAGACACTGACATGTTGGTATCTCTAGAAGTTGCCTGTCTTTTGGGGTGACCTAGCATTCTCCATTATGATTGTCATCTATAATAATTCTCATTGTTGGCATCATAATTGCTAATTACATCTTAGCATTAGGTGGTAACTAATACTTTTTGTGTGTGCATTATATGGAAATTGAACACACACCACTACACTACACACTCATAACACACACACCCCCAACCACTAGGCTAACCCTAGTGGTCTGGTGGTAACTAATACTTGTATGGTACTTCCAATGCTCCAATATGGCTTGGACTGGATCTATATGGAAGCATGCTACTAACTCTTTGAGGATGCAAAAATGTATTTTACTAACTGATTTGCATGTGTTTTGACCATAATTAAGGGGAAATATTTTACCGGATTCATTCAAAATCAAACATTTTACCAAAATAATGTCGCGAGATGCACATCGAATATACGTGTTCAAGTCTTGTATGAGGTGATGAGAGACTTGTGCATTGGCAAAGGTGCATCAGTCATGTGGCCGACACTGCAAGTTGCACACAATTCCTATGCACCACTTCAATGCAGTGCACATTCAAGTCTTGCACAAGAATAGTGTGTGACTTGTAGTGTGCATTTATCCGTGGACATCTCACAATATTATTTTGATAAAATATTTGAATTTTGAATTTAATCCAGGAATAAAATATTTCCTTTTTAAATTAAATG